>NC_133650.1:294150184-294450184 GCF_009905375.1 Apium graveolens
TTACCTTCACTTACCTGAGGTGCAGCATTACAGGAAAATAGAACATTGGCCCTTCGTGATGGTTGCTCTGTTCAATCTGCAATGATTCTTCTCTCTTGAACCCAACAAGCTAATTTGTTGTTGATGTTGGCTCTGTTCAAATCTGCAATGGTCGTCTCTCTTGAACCTAACATGCTAATTTGTTGGTTGGGTTCTCAAGTACAATCTCTTCACAAAGATGGTTAGCCAAAAGCATAAAAAATCTAGCATAGTAAATATTTTTTCCTCTTTTGGCTAAGTCACCTAATTTATAACCTAACTCATACACAACCAGATCACTTAAGTTGTAATATTTGTCTGTAACTAGCATGTATAGCATGTTAAGCATGGAAATGTTCACAGAATCAAAATTACTGATTTTTCCAGAAAAGACCTTAGTTACTACATCACACAAGTAACTCCATTCCTTCCTAAGACCTAGTCTTCTAATTTCACTTAGTTTTGCAGTAGGAAGTGCATAATGAATGGAATTTAGCATATTGACAATATCAGTGTCACTGTGTGGTGCAGTAACATTGTCATCGGGAATCTTGAAACATGCTTTTATGACATCACTATTGATACAGAAAACATTACCTTTGATGGTCAGAGTGATGGTTTTGTCAGTAGAGTTGTAGATTGTTGTTGTCCACATCTCCTCAACAACTTCACAATAAATTGTGGGTGATTCCAGCATAGCAAAACTTAACTTGCAGTTCTTCACGAAGTCCATCATCTTATGATAGTCTTCAGATTGCTGAATCCCCTTATTGACCAAGGTAGTGAAGTTGTTCTTCTCATAGATGAACCCAGTCTGTGACATGATCTTTACTACGGGTGCCATTGTTAGGGAAGAAAAGCTTTGAAGAGAAAGAGGATTTTTGCTTGAGAGAGAATGAAATAAGACAGTTGAATTTGAGAATGATAAAAGAAAATAATTAGAATGAAATAGGCTTTTATACTTTGCTCAAACTCAACGGATAAAAATAATAAAGAGAAATAAATTACCCAATAGAAACTTCCTAAAATTACCGTTTTAAAATAAACTTTAAAAATTCCACCCATTATCCGTCGTGTAATGCTTATAAACTGTAAGTATACTCGATGGATAATGTTCAGGGAATTAATGGTTAAGATTTGGACACTTCGACGGATGAGGATAAAATGTTATCCGTCGAGCTTTAAAATATTCCAGAAAAGTAATTGATTTTTATTTACAATTTGTATATCGACGGATGACTCAACCCGATGGATAATGGTCATCCGTCGAGAGACAAATTTTGACTTAGCCAAAATTTCATCCAAGACTAAAAATCAACTAAATTTCTGGCTTCTTTTCAACTTGCAAGAATAATTCAGATAAATTCAAGAGTAATTAAGCATACCTAACTCACTTACCAACCTAGAAAAGGTGGATTCATCCAGTGGCTTGGTAAAAATATCTGCAAGTTGCTTCTCACTTGGAACAAAATGTAACTCTACAGTACCATTCATTACATGTTCCCTTATGAAATGGTACTTGATGTCTATATGCTTTGTCCTTGAATGTTGCACTGGATTTTCAGTGATGGCAATTGCACTTGTGTTGTCACAGAAAATAGGAATCCTTTCAACTTGCAAACCATAGTCTAGCAATTGATTTTTCATCCATAAAATCTGTGCACAGCAACTGCCAGCAGCAATATATTCAGCTTCAGCTGTAAAGTAGAAACTGAATTTTGCTTTTTACTGAACCAGGACACAAGCTTGTCTCCTAGAAATTGACAGGTTCCTGTTGTGCTTTTTCTATCAATTCTGCAACCTGCATAATCTGCATCTGAATAACCAGTT
This sequence comes from Apium graveolens, assembly GCF_009905375.1. Lineage (NCBI taxonomy): Eukaryota > Viridiplantae > Streptophyta > Magnoliopsida > Apiales > Apiaceae > Apium > Apium graveolens. Next base: position 294,152,033 of record NC_133650.1, read on the forward strand.
AGATCAAAACCAGAATCTCTAGGATACCAAATGCCAAGGTTTGGTGTTCCTTTGAGATATCTGAAAATTCTTTTAATAGCTATCAAATGAGACTCTCTAGGATCAGCCTAAAATCTAGCACACAAACATGTAGCAAACATTATATCTGGCCTATTGGCTGTTAAGTACAGAAGTGAGCCAACCATGCCTCTATAACTTGAAATATCCACAGACTTTTCAGTAGTGTTTAGTTCAAGCTTAGTTGCAGTGGCCATGGGAGTTTTTGCAGATGTGCAATTCATTAGATCAAACTTCTTTACAAGATCAAAAATATATTTAGTTTGACTAATGAATATTCCATCACTAACTTGCTTAACTTGTAAACCAAGAAAGTAAGTTAGTTCTCCCATCATACTCATTTCATACTTGTTTTTCATCAGTTTGGCAAACTTTTTACAAAGTTTCTTATCTGTATAGCCAAAAATAATATCATCTACATAAATTTGAACAAATATGCTAGAGCCATTCACATTTCTGAAAAATAAAGTTTTATCTACAGTACCTCTTGTGAAATAATTTTCCAAAAGGAACTTTGATAAAGTGTCATACCAGGCTCTAGGTGCTTGCTTTAGTCCATAAAGTGCTTTCAATAGATAGTAGACATACTCTGGGAAATTTGGATCTTCAAAGCCAGGAGGTTGACTTACATACACTTCTTCCTCCAAATCTCCATTCAGAAAGGCACTTTTGACATCCATTTGATAGACCTTGAAATTGGCATGGGCTGCATAGGCTAAGAAGATTCTGATGGCTTCAAGTCTTGCAACAGGAGCAAATGTTTCATCAAAATCTATCCCTTCTTGCTAACAATAGCCTTTAGCAACCAATCTTGCTTTGTTCCTTACTACTATGCCATTTTCATCCATCTTGTTTCTGAATACCCATTTGGTGTCTATTGGATTCTTTCCTTTAGGCTTGGGTACCAGCTTCCATACTTTATTCCTTTCAAATTGGTTTAGCTCCTCCTGCATAGCTAAAATCCAATCAGGATCTAATAAGGCTTCTTCTACCTTCTTTGGTTCTTCCTTAGATAGGAAGCTGCTGTATAGACATTCTTCTTGAGTTGCTCTCCTGGGTTGAACTCTGGAAGAAACATCACCAATAATCAGTTCAAAGGGGCGATCTTTTGTCCATTTTCTTGGTTGAGGTAGATTAGCCCTAGATGAAGAGACCTCAATGTTGTCTTGATGTGTGATTGAGTTTTGATTGCTAGAAACTCCCCCTGAGTTTGTGGATCTTTGATTTGAAATTGGGGTGCTTTCCATGGGTGATCTGCCTTGACTTCCTGCTCCTTTTGATAACCCGACGGATGGTGAATTTTGAGTACCGACGGATGAGGCAGGTTGTCTTCCGACGGATAATACAGATTGCCTTCCGACGGATGAAGCATTATGTAACTCGACGGATGTTGAGTTTTGTGCTTCATTTGTAGTAAACTTGTCTGCATTATCCTTAGACACCGTTTCTTGATCACTTTCATCATCACTTTCTTCACTAACCATCTCAACATTGTCGAATTTGAGGCTCTCATGGTAATCTCCATCTTTTAGTCCTTCAATCTTTTTATCATCAAACACAACATGTATAGATTCAACAACAATGTTGGTTCTTAGATTGTAGACTCTATATGCTTTACCAACAGCATATCCAATAAAAATTCCTTCATCTGCTTTAGCATCAAACTTCCCATTTTGATCAGTTTGATTTCTCAGAATATAGCATTTACAGCCAAAGACATGAAGAAAGTTCAGAGTTGGCTTCTTGTTCTTGAACAATTGATAAGGTGTCTTGCATTTTGCTTGATTAATCAGAGAGATGTTCTGAGTGTAGCATGCAGTGTTGACAGCTTCAGCCCAGAAATATGTTGGTAATTTTGATTCTTCAAGCATTGTCCTTGCAGCTTCAATAAGAGATCTATTCTTTCTTTCCACTACTCCATTCTGTTGTGGAGTACTTGCTGCTGAAAACTCATGCAGGATCCCATTTTCCTCACAGAATGCTCTCAAGACATAGTTCTTGAACTCAGTTCCATTGTCACTCCTGATTCTTCTAACTTTGAAATCAGGATGATTGTTAACTTGCCTTATGTGATTGATGATGATTTCACTAGCTTCATCTTTGGACTTTAGGAAATAGGTCCAAGAGAACTTTGAGAAATCATGTACAATTACTAGGCAAAATCTTTTCTTTGAGATTGACAATACATTGACTGGTCCAAACAAATCCATGTGAAGCAGTTGCAGAGGTTCTTCAATTGCTGAATCAAGTTTCTTCCTGAATGATGCTTTAATTTGCTTCCCTTTTTGGCAGGCATCACACAGTCCATCCTTTGTAAACTCCACCAGAGGAATGCCTCTAACTAGCTCTTTCTTTACCAGCTCATTCATGGTCTTGAAGTTCAAATGGGATAGCTTCTTGTGCCATAGCCAACTTTCATCTTGACTTGCTTTACTGAGAAAACAAGTTACAGATTCTGCTTTATTTGAGTTGAAGTCAGCTAGATACACATTTCCTCTTCTCACACCAGTGAGAACCACTTTGTTGTTTTGATTATTAATCACAACACAGGTTTCTTTGTTGAAGGTTACTGAGTTGCCTTTATCACAAAGCTGGATGATACTCAACAGATTGTGTTTGAGACCATCCACTAAGGCAACCTCTTCAATGATGACATTGTCCTTTGAAATCAAGCCATATCCCACAGTATAACCTTTGCTGTCATCTCCAAAAGTGATACTTGGGCCAGCTCTCTCTTCAAACTCTGTGAGCAGGGTAGAATCACCAGTCATGTGTCTTGAACAACCACTATCCAAGTACCAAAGATTCCTTCTGTTTCCCTGCACACATCAAAATCAAATCAAGTTGATTTTGGTACCCAAGTTTCCTTGGGTCCTGCCTTGTTAGCTTTCTTCTTCTGTTTCTTAGGTTTTAACTCATTTGACTTAGGAATTTCAGATTCTTCCTTAGTCATTTGGGTTGGGCCTTTGAAACCACTAGATGCTACAGAATTATTATGCATGTTATGGCTAACAGGAAATGGCATGCTTGGTGCAAACATGTTATTCCATTAAGGCATGCTAAATGGCATTTGAGGCATATTGTATGCAGCATAATATGGATTAGGTGCAAATGGCATATTAGCAAACTGTGCATTCATGTTCTGTGTAGGCATAGCATTAACAGGCATATGAGGCATGGCATTCATGTTAGAGAATTGAGGCTGAACAGACATGGGAGTAGGCATGGCAGATTTGCAATTAACAGACAAATGATTTACACTACCACATTTGACATAGATTTTTCTAGGAGCATATTTGTCAGGTGTGTAGTTGTTATGTTTGTTAATCCCTACTTTACCATTCCTATTGTTTTTCCTTTTAGTTTCTGTTTTTACCTCTATCTTCTCAAGTCTGTCACTCAACTGTTTGACAGTCATGTGACCAACATTAGCCTTCTTCCCTTTCTTGGCTTGACTTGACTCCCCTGAAACAAAGTTCTTGGAAACAGACCCATACTTTTCATTTAGCTTGGTTGATTTGGCTTTACTAATGGGTTTGTTCACAGCCGACGGATGAGGATTTTTATCATTCGACGGATAACACATTTTGTTATCCGACGGATAGTCCTCATCATCCGTCGAGTCTACATCTGTCAGCAATCCATCTACCAAAATAGGTTCTAGTTTCTCCTTATTCTTTTTCCAGGCTTCATCACAAAAGGACTCAATTCCTTGAACCTTGGTGATTTGAGCATGAACATCTCTGGATGTTTTCCATGCTTTAATCACCTCCTGTTCACGATCGAGCTGCTTCTTTAAAATTTCTTCCTTTTTCAAGGACTCAGTTAATTCCTCCTTAGCAATTTTACACTCAATTTTTAGTTTCTCAAACTCAACAAACTGAGACTCAAGCACATTATTCCTCTCACTCAAAAACAAGTTGTTTTCTTTGATTTTAGCATTTTCTTTAGTGAGGGACTTAAGCGTAACACGCAAATGATACAATTCTGTAGACATGTCATTTATTGCATCATTACACTCAGCTTTAGATAAATGTGCAAGGTTTGTAGTAATTACCTGATTGCTTGAGGAACTTGTCTCTGTTTCATCAGACTTGGCCATAAGGGCTAGATTGACATAGCTGATCTCCTCATCTTCATCCAAACCATCAGCTGCCCAGTCATTCTCTTGTGTAATAAAAGCCCTTTCCTTCTGTTTGAGTAGATCAAAGTATTTTTGCTTATAATCCACAGACTCAAATCTCTTCTTACTAGAATCTGACTTTCTACACTCATTTGCAAAATGCCCTGCCAAGCCACATTTGAAACACTTGAATTTTGACTTATCCACCATGTTTCTATTTGGCTTGGCAGCTCCAAAGTTCTTCTTGAACTTGAGCTTGGCAAATCTTCTTGAAAGGAATGCTAGGTGCTCATCAATGTCCTCCATGTCATCTTGACTCAAATAATCTTCACTTTCTGCAGCTAGCCCTTTACCCTTGCTTTCACAGGCCTTTGAAGTTGATTCTACAGCTTCCATCTTCACTTCCTTCTCCTTTTCCAGTTCAGCAACTAGTGCAATGGATCCTCCTTTCTTCTTTCCTCTCTCCATTCTTTCATCCTGCTCTATTTCAAGCTCATAGGTCTTCAGAATGCCATACAGTCTCTCCAAAGTAAACTCCTTATAATCTTGTGAGTTTCTCAATGTGACTGTCATTGGTTTCCATTCCTTTGGAAGAGATCTGAGAAATTTCAGATTGGAGTCTTTAGTCTGATAGACTCTTCCATGCAATTTAAGAGCATTTAGTAGCTTTTGGAATCTACTAAAAATGTCAGTGAGTGACTCACTTTCTTCATTATGAAAATGCTCATATTGCTGAATCAGGAGCTGCATTTTATTTTCTCTTACTTGCTCAGTACCATCACAGATTATCTGTATTGTGTCCCAAACTTCCTTGGCAGTCTTGCAGTTGATGATGTTATCAAACATATCTGCATCAACACCATTGAACAGAATGTTCATGGCCTTTTTATCTTTCCTGACTTGTTCAAGATCAGGATCAGACCATTCATGCCTTGGCTTTGGAACTGATGGTTCATTTCCTGTTGCAGCTCTCATTGAAACATGAGGGCCTCTTTCTATGCAGTCCACATAGGCCTCATCTTGAGAAAGCATATGAAGATGCATCTTTACCTTCCAATGATGGTAATTATCTTTATCCAGAAAAGGAATCTTGACTCCAGCATCTTTCTTGTTCATCTTGCTGAATTGTTTTGATCTTTAAACTCTTTGTAGATTAAGAGCTTGCTCTGATACCAATTGTTAGTCCCTTAACAATATAGCAAGAATTACAGAAGGGGGGTTGAATGGAATTCTTTATCTTTTTCTTGAAATAAAAATGTTCAACTCGATTATAGATATATCTGTTTTGATTAGCACAATGCGGAATATAAACTTTAATGAATCAAAACAAGAGTAATTAAAAACAAGAGTCTTTAAAAACTTTCCGTGGATTTAAACAATTCCACCAGAGATATATATTAATATATCGAGAGAACTCTGTGTGCAGAAATGCTCACAGCTGCTTTTTTTATAAGATAGAACAACTAAGAACACAGGAAATGCTAAAGATAGTGCTTACAAAGATTTCTCTGTGTTTGTTTCTAAGCTCACTTAGTTTTCTTAGTTATTTTTATATTTGCTACTCTCTTGGTTTATATATATTACCAAGATTACAAAGTCAAAAGAACTGAATAAATATAAAATCTAACAGTCTTGATCTTTGCTGCTTTTCGTCCTCTATTACCTAGTTAATAGGCTTCCACAGTGTTTGTATCCAATCTCGATGGCTGTGTGTCAGCTTTCACTGTTCAACTGATGTTTGAATCTTGATATTATCATCCGTCGACTTTCAGATCATCCGTCGATGACTTAATTGATCATCCGTCGATGACTTAATTGATCATCCGTCGACTGCTATTTTGAACATCCGTTGAAAGTCATTTGATCATCCGTCGAAGCTTTGTTAAGCATCCGTTAATAGCTATTTTGGCACTTGAATTCATTTCACTTATACAGAATTACAAGACATTGCTTATGTACAGTTAATCAACCTATTCCGCATATCTAGTCAAAGTCAACATGACTTATAGCTACTACAGATTCTATACAAAGGTGCATACAACACTGTGCTACAAACTTATCATTATATAAGCTACTCACTCGATGGATAATAAATTACTCATCCATCGGTACTCAAACTGAGTTATCCGTCGGGACTATAATTCTTATCCGTCGAGTGCTACATTATTTCACTAAGTAAAATCTACTTAGATGTTTTGTTTAGGTAATCATCAAGTGCACAACATATTCATAACATGATCCAAATAAGATTTTGGATACTTGTTTACAGTTGCCTATTAATGACCTATCTACACCTTCAAGCATATGTATGTTATTTACTTTATGGTTTAAAACAACATAATGAATCTAGGAAGGAAAATTTCTTTACCTCTTGAAGTTAATGGCATGATGAGCCTGGTGCTCAGTTCCTCCTGAATATAGTGTCCTACATTAATCTGTTTGTTGTGAACCATTGAGTAGACCAGCTTCTGAACAACACTATAAATGTTTTCAAATCCTAATTTTCTGCATGTGAAAGCCCTCACCACAGAATCAAATATAAAGGACCACTCCCTCCTTAGATTTTTCTTGTTCAAGCTAGCCAAGTTGATCTTCTCAAAGTAGTGGATAAAGTCCAAAAATTTATACAGCTCCTCCTGAGTTGGAATCTCTACTAGCTTGTCAGTTGGAATGTTCAAGTCCAGGTTCATATCAGCTTCAGTTATCTCAACCTGTTGTCCTTTGATTTGACAGTTAACCACTAAAATTGAAGATTGGTCTTCATGCACAACTGTCCTAGCTACAGCTGTGTTTCGGAAATCCCACAATACATCCAGATAGAGAACTGGATTAGCTGTAAGAGCTCCAACAAAGTAAGTTTCAGATAGAAACTTGACAAAGCTTTTGAAAGCTTCAGGGGCTTGGTTGGCATCTAAGAATGCAAGGAAGTTGGTTTCCTTTGGAATGGAGGGGGTACAATAGTATTTGATGCCATTGTTGTGTATGTGAAGATTAATGGGTAAAAGAAATTAGAGAGAAAGGATTTGAAACGAGAGAGAAATTGGTTTGGAATTGAAAAATTAGGTCACTTTGAGATCTCGAAAGCATAAGTATATGTATGTCGAGATCTCTGGGTATTTATAGTAAAAGAAAATGATTTGTCGAGAACTCAAAAATAGACGTTTGGAATTTGTCTATCGAGAAGTCATTTTGAAAAGTGAAAAACATATCGGTAAGTCATTTTATTTATTCTTGTAGAGAACTAAAAGAAATAAATTATTGAGATGTCAAATAAATACCCAGTTTGTCCAAAATGGACTGAATTATTTCCAATTTTTATTTGAATAAATCAAAATAAACTCAAAATAATTTTGCCAAAAGTATTTTACCAAAATTATTTATTGGATTAAATTATTTCAGTTCGGAGTTTTTTATAAGTCTAAAATTATACTTGTAGAGAACTCTGTAAGTTAACACTTATAGAGAACTCTACAATGACTTATCGATAAGTCATAATAAAGCTTATCGAGAAGTCAGGAGATTGACTTATCAAGAACTCACGCGAGAAGTCTTAAAATGACTTATCGATAAGTCAGTTAGACTTATCGAGAATTCAGTTCTCTGAATACTTTTGATCACTTTGATCATGCCTTGTGCTAATTTTATATACTGAAAATGCAAATCAACAATTAGACAATTTTCTTAGATTTTTCCAAGCTAAATTTTGAATTTTGAAAAATAAATATGCAGAGATTTCTAAAATATTTATAATTCATATTTCAGTTAATTTCCAAATAATCAAATGAATTTTGATTTATTAGAAATTAATCTGCTGTAAAATATTAGCTGAGTTCTTGCCTTAGGGTGAAAAATTAAGTATTCCAATTTCACCTACAAGTCTGGTGAAAGCTGATTCATGTTTATTAAAAATATCAGCTAATTGTTTTTCTATTGGAATAAAAATAAGCTCAATGGTACCATTTGCAGCATGTTTTCTAATCAAATGGTACCTTACATCAAAGTGTTTTGTTCTAGAATGATTAACTGGATTAGCACCAATATATATAACACTAGTATTGTCACGCATAATTGGAATTTTGCATAGCACTAGGCCATAATCCATTAGCTGATTTCTAATCCAAAGCACTTGAGCACAGCAACTTCCAGCAGCTATGTATTCAGCCTCAGATGTGGAAGTTGACACAAATTATTATTTTTTGCTATACTGGGATACAAGTCTTTTTCCAAGAAATTGACAACTTCCACTAGTGCTCTTTCTGTCAACCCTGCATGCAGCAAAATCTGCATTTGTGTATCCAACAGCTTCAAAACCAGTTCCCTTAGGATACCATAATCCCAAGTTTGGAGTCCCCTTTAAGTATCTGAAAATTCTCTTCACAGCCATCAAATGTGATTCTTTTGGATTGGCTTGAAATCTTGCACACAAATATGTTGCAAACATGATGTCTGGTCTACTAGCAGTTAAGTAAAGCAATGATCCAATCATTCCTTTATAGCTTTAAATATCTACACTCTTGCCCTTTTTATCTTCATCTAACTTTGTAGCTGTAGACATAGGTGTAGATGCAGGTGAACAATCAACCATGCCAAACTTTTTCAATAAATCTTTGACATACTTAGTTTGACTGATGAAGATTCCATCACTTATTTGGCTAACTTGAAGTCCAAGAAAGTAACTTAATTCCCCCATCATACTCATTTCATATTCACTTTGCATAAGCTTAGAGAATCTTTGGCAAAGCTTTTCATTTGTAGAACAAAAAATAATATCATTCACATAGATCTGAACTAGGATCATATCATCACCATGCTTCTTGTAAAAAAGAGTCTTATCAATAGTACCACTAGTGAATCCATGTTTAATTAAAAAAATTTGACAGTGTGTCATACCAAGCTCTAGGTGCTTGTTTAAGTCCATAGAGAGCCTTGAGTAACTTGTATACAAAATTTGGAAATTCTGGATCTTTAAAGCCAGGTGGTTGTTGCACATAAACCTCTTCATCCAACTCACCATTGAGGAATGCACTCTTCACATCCATTTGATATACCTTGAAATTTGAATGTGCAACAAATGCTAGGAAAATCCATATTGCTTCAAGTCTTGCAACTGGAGCAAAAGTTTCATCATAATCAATTCTTTCCTCCTTTGAGTAGCCTTTTACAACCAACCTTGCTTTGTTTCTGGTAACATTTCCATTTTCATCCATCTTGTTCCTGAACACCCACTTTGTTCCAATAATACTTCTGTTCTTTGGTGCAGGAACCAATTTCCAAATTTTATTTTTCTCAAACTAATTTAACTCTTCTTGCATAATAGATATCCAATCAGGATCAAGAAGGGCTTTCTCAGTTTTCTTTGGCTCAACTTGTGACAGAAAATATGCATGAAGGCATTCATTTGCAGTTGCACTTCTAGTCCTGACTCCAGCAGTTGGATCACCAATAATTGCTTCTCTGGTGTGACTTCTATTCCACTTCCTTGTGTGAGTTTGTTGACTTGTGTTCTCTGCTTCTTCTTCATCACTGGAATGACTTCCATAATTTTCTCCTCTTTCTCCCCCTGAGTTTGTGATATCAAATTCAGGTTTTTGAGATGAGCTTTCATTCTCATGATTCACTTGTTCAGTAGATCCTTCTTCAACTCTGTGATTTGTGTTAATTTCAGCTTCATCATTAGAATCACTATCAATGTTGAGATTCTCAAACCTAAGGGTTTCATATTCATCTTCATCAAGGCATTCTAAGCCCGGGCACTTATCATCATCAAAAGTAACATTTGTGCTCTCCATAATTTTCTTCTGTTCGATCACATAGACTTTATATGCATTTCTTTCCAATGAATATACCAGAAAAATTGCAGCATTGTTCTAGCAGCTTCCACTAGTGTTCTGTTCTTTCTCTCAACTACCCCATTTTGCTGAGGTGTTCTAGCAGCTGAGAATTCTTGAATAATGCCCATGTCTTTGCATAATCCAGTTAAGGTTGCATTCCTGAATTCTGTTTCATTATCACTCCTCAATCTTTTCACACAATTCTGATCTTCAGCCTGCTTCTCAATCTTCTTATTGTGCTCAATTATGATGTGTGGAATCTCATCTTTGGAGTGCATAAATTCTACCCATGTGTATATTGAGTAGTCATCCACCATCACAAGTGCATATCTCTTTATTGAAATTGGGAGGACATTAACTAGTCCAAATAAGTTCATGTGAATAAGTTGCAAAGGTGCACTTATAGAATTCACAGTTTTACTCTTGTGACTTGATCTTTTCATTTTTCCCTTTTGACAAACATCACATACTTCATCTTGAGCAAACTCCAGATTAGGCATGTCTCTCACTAACTCCTTTTTGACTAGAGTGTTGATTGCCTTGTAATTCAAGTGAGATAGCTTCTTGTGCCATAACTTGCTTTGCTCTACAGATGCCTTAGTGTAGAAGCAATAAATTCCATCCTCATTTGCTGAGTCCAAGTATGCAACAAATAAGCTTCCTTTCCTTGCTCCTTTCAAAGCAACTTCACCGGTCTTTTTTCTGATAAAAATGCATTCTCCTTTGTCAAATGAGACCTTGAATCCTTTGTATGTAAATTGAGTAACACCAAGGAGATTCACTTCAAGACCAGCTACCAATTCTACATCTTCATTGACAATATTTTCAGAAATCAATTTGTCATATCCCTTTATGAACCCTTTGTTATTGTCTCCAAAAGTCACTAATGGGCCATCCTTCTTCTCAAACCGTGATAGCAGGGTCATATCACCTGTCATATGTCTTGAGCATCCACTGTCTATGATCCATATAACTTTCTTCTCTTTTCCCTGCACACAATGAGGATTAAGCGTGTTTAGCAACCCAAGCAGTGTTGGGTACTTTCTTCTTGTTAACAGAATGAGTTGTTTCAGATAAAATAGAATTCAATTACTGTTGTGCATTTTCCCTTTTTAATGTGGACCCAATTTTTACTTCTTTGAGGTCTACTCTCAGCTTGTGGCAACTTTTCATCACTTTCAAGTTGCAAGGGATGCAATCAAACTTGTCACAAAATGAGTAGGGATCAATTGCATTTGCTTCATTATACTTGCATACTCCTTTTACTGGCTTGCTAATAACCTTTTTACAAAGGTGAGTTAGATGATTCATAGAGCCACATTTTTTACATTGTTTTATTGGGGTATCTACAACATAAGCAAAATTATTGCTTTTGTTAATTCCAATCTTTCCATTTCTATTCTTCTTCTTCTTCTTTCTTGCATCTTCAGTTTTTGTTTCTTTGACAGATGTTTTGGAATCTTAGTTGACCATGGGCTTCTTTTCAGCTTTGGAAGTTGGAGTTGTTTCTGCATTTTTCTTCTCATTGTCTTCATTAGCAATTTATTGCTTTATGATCAACTCTTCTTCACTGAAATCTACTTCACATGCTTTGAACATAGGTGAATCAACCTTTTTCAGCATAGCTGGAACATCTTCATTTATTGTTGCCTTTCCTTTACCACCTATATCTTTCTTCTTGTTGTTCAAAGCATCATTATCAAGACCAATAACTATGTTAGCACATGGCTTGTTCTTCTCATGGTATTTTCCAACCAACTCAGATGCATTCCTAAAATATTTCAACTTTACTTCATTCTTTTCAATCTTCTCTCTTAACACAGTTTCAATCTCATTAGCACACTTTCGCCTGTTCTTCAAATATTCATTTTCTTGCTTGACTGACTCAAGCTCCACAAGTAATAGATCCATATTTTGCTTCTCACTCTCAAGATTGTCATTAGCTTTTGTTAGCCTACTGAATTCCTCAGTAACTGCTACTTAGCTAGTGTGTATATGAAACTTCTCGACACTCATCTTTTCCACAGTCTCCTTATATTGACTAGCATATAAATCAATAGTGTTTAGAGTTGGTACCTTTTTTTGAAGTAGATTCTTCTCCATGCTCAAAAGCCGAGAGTACATAGTTTCCAACCTCTTCATCTTCATCATCTACATCAGTATCATCCCAACTTTTTCCTTCTACAATATAAGCCTTTCCATACTTCTTCAAGAGAGAGCTTCATACTTTGCTTCCAGTTCAAGATAGGCCTTGTCTTTCTTCACCTTTTTAGGATTTCTGCATTCAGTAGCAAAGTGACCCAACTCATCACAGTTGAAGCACCTTATCTTAGATCTGTCAATATATCTTGTTTTGTAGCCACCTTTGCTAGCTGAATTGTATTGAGTCTTTGGTTTCCAATTATTGCTGTTGGAAGATTGTCCCTTGCCTTTGAAAAATCTTGGATTCTTGACTCTTATATTGGAAAACTTCCTAGCCAAGTAAGCCATGGATTGATCCATTTCATCTAGCTCATCCAAGGTATAATATTCATCTTCCTCCAGCTCCAACACAACTTGCTTCTAGGGTCCTTTGTTCTTTTATTCCATAGCTTGAACAACCGAAACATGATCATCTTGATCATCTTCACTTTCTTCTCTGTCATTTACAATTAAAGCACTTGAGCCATCAACAACATGGCCATGGTATGTTTTCAATGACTTTCTTTGCATCATTTCAAGTTCTTAAGTTTTCAAGATTCCATATAATTATTCCAAAGTTATTCTGCTTAAATCTCTTCCTTCTCTAATAGCTAATATTTTCTGTTCAAGATGGTCAGGAAGAGCTAGCAGAAACTTTAGGTTAACCTCATCAGCCTCATAATATTTGTCATGTAGCTGTAAGTCATTTATCAATTTATTGAACCTTTCAAAAACTTCAGTGATTCCTTCTTTTGGTTTAGCCATAAACCCTTCATACTAAGAAACCAGAATCCTCCTTTAATTTAATCTAACCTCCTATGTTCCTTCACATAAGATCTCTATTTTCTCCTAGATCTGTTTGGCTGTGTCACAGTAGACAATGTTGTTGTACATTACATTATCAAGTGACTCTATTAAAATCAGCTGCAAGCCACTGTCCAGAGAGACCTTTTCTTTTTCAGGTTCAGTGTATTCTGGAGGATCTTTAAGAGCATAATGTGTTGGAATGACCATGTCCCCATCTGTAAACTCCTCAACTCTTACTATGGGAGTGAAAGGCCCATTCTTGAGGATCTGAATGTATAATGTATTGGCCATCCTGATGAACAACAACATTTTCTTTTTCCATAGTGTATAGTTAGATCTGTCAAAGATGGGGATTTTGATACTGCTGAGCTTCTGTGTATTCATTCTTCCAAGATCTTTAATCTGTTTGCTTTCAGATTTTGCTCTGATACCACTTGTTAGGTAATGAATACAACACGGAGGGTGAATGTATTTTAGACAATTTTAAACTTTTTGAACTGTTTTTGGATGGTGAACAAAGTAATCTAACTTGTAGAGATAATATGTTTCAACAGGAATAATAAAACATGCACAGAAACACGCTATCTTTCAAAACTCACTTAATTTTATATTAAAATCAAGTATGTGTTTTGCTATAAATTTCTGGGTTCTTTTTATGTTAAGAACTCAACTTCTCTCTTGAGAGTTAAAGATTTTTAGATCTATTTGTTTCACTTTAAACAAAGCATCTAGTGTTCACTTTATAGAACAGTAAACATTGGTTTTACACAGCATGCAATAGCATGTACTAAACCCTACTTTAAATTAACTAAAACTTTCTATTTATGGCTTAGTGTATCTTTGCAAATTGTGTATGTCTGTGAATTTACTTTGTCAGTTAATCTTGGTCTTTGATCTTGTACTCTTCAAGTTGCTTTTGTAGACTTTTTAAATCATTGATTGATTTGTTTGTTGATTGATAATCTTGGATATTTAACTGGTCTGCACTTTATACTTTGAGTTTTACCTCGAGATCTCCAGTTTGGTATATAGAGAACTAGACATCTCGATAAGTATAATGGCTTATCGAGATCTCTTATTACTCTATAGTTGATATGACTTATCGAAGTCTCTGAGTTCTCGAATGTGAAATTGACCTATTGAGATCTCTGAGTTCTCGAGTATAATTTTGACTTATCGAGATCTCTGAGTTCTCGAGTGTAACTTTAACTTATCGAGATCTCTGAGTTCTCGAGTGTAACTTTGACCTATCGAGATCACTGAGTCCTCGAGTAAACTTGACTTATCGAGGTCTCCATCTCTTTGCATGTAGAATCAACTTATCGATATCTCTGAGTTCTCTAGTGATATTCTGACTTGTCGATATCTCAGAGTTCTCTAGTGAAGAAATGACTTGTAGATATCTCCAATCTTCATGTCTTCAATTTGGCTTGTTGATATCTATGAGACTTCTCTATAAGCTTTTCCTGACTTCTCGATAAGTCATTCTGGAGTTCTCGAATGACTTCTTTATAACACTTAATCTGTGACTTGTAGATTTCTTGACTTGGAATGTTTTTCCCAAAACAGATTTATTCAACTCCAAGCTTTTTCATACTTTCTATGAAGCATGATCTTCATGATCTTCTTCCAGAGTTTATTCTTAGGCTTGAGACTGTTTACAGAAAAATACTCCAGTCTACTCTATTTCATTTTTACATACTTAAATGATACAATACAAAATGCAAACTTAGATTATCATACAACTTACTTAGGGCTGTCAGTTTGACTTATTTTTGTTATAGCACGGGCATGTCTTGTACAACATATTGTCACTTGGGTTTTTAATTATATAGATAATATATGAGTGTCATAAATACTAAGACACTTTATTTTTCACCTCATACATAATTATGAAATTATTTTGTATAGTTAATCGTAAAAATTGAATTTATATATCTATCTATCTATCGATCTATTTATCTATCCATTATATTATTATGAGAGAATTACATTTTGCACCCCTTAAATTTGGTCAAAAATCAAATTTTATACCTACTTTCAGAATTGCAGTTTGCATCCCCCTTTTTTTAAATGTGATTTAAATTGTACCATTTTTGCCAAAATAAATTCAATTTTTTAGCTTAAATTCTTTTCTTCAACAACATATTTAATCTATTCTTGAAAAGAAGATATGAGATTTAGTGTAGAAGACAACAATTAGGCGAAAAGGCGCATGTTAAATCGAATTTCAAAGTAAGGGGATGCGAACTGTAATTTCTGAAGGTAGGTATACAAAATTGATTTTTAGCCAAATTTAAGAGGTGTAAAGTGTAAATATCTCTATTATTTTAGCACAACATAAACTTTTAATTGGTTATCCCTACTATATTGTAAAAAAAACTACTAATTTGTACACCTTAATATGATTATTATCACTTTGATATATGTGTTCTTAGTCATACAAATTATATGTTTATATGTATGTCACATGAACAAAATAAAATTCAGTAACTATAACCATTAATTTACACATTTTAATATCACTGTCTATAATTTCTTTGTTGGTCTATTATTCATAATATGAAAATGAAAGGGATGTCACACATTACATTAAGGTGAGATGATTAATAAAGTTGAACACCATCCGAAATTATATTGAAGTCGTGTGATAAAATAATGTACCAATTAATTTTTTTACTTATATATAATCGAATCACTAAAAGTTTTATCATATATGTATCACTTTATCAATAATTAATAGTAAAAATTTAATGAAAATATCGTATTATGAATCATTGATATGCTAACATCGAGCAACAAATTTATTTTATGTAATGTAACTGAGAATGATTAACCAGATCTAAATTTTTTTGAATAGAATAAAAATTAGGTGGACTAAATTTAGCTAATGAATTATGACATTGATAATAAAATGACATCTATGACATGTTTGAAAAAACTTATATTATGCCGTTAATAGTCAACTTGAATTAAAAACTGTCTAAATTTTAAGTTTAATATTAAAATTATAACTGTAAGTTAGTACCGACTTTAATTATTAATAAATTCTTAAATAATATTTAGTTTAACCAAAATATATTTGTGTATACTTATAAGTAATACTACAAATTTCATAGTTATGCAATTTGATATGACAACATATATAAAAATTAAAAAGAAATTAATAATAAAGATATTAGAAATTAAATAAAATATTTATTTTTTATAATTTTAATCAAATTGGAGATAATCTATTTTATAAAAGCGGTATGTAACAATATCAAATTACCATAAAAATATGAATTAATTCATAATATTAGATACAAAATTTCAATAACATACACATAATGTTGGATGCAATAAAAATTAGAAAAATATGAATTTTTAAAAGTATACATATATTTCTGGAAATATTTACAGATAATGTTAAATACATAACATGCCTAAGTAAAAGTAGAAATTCCTCACAAACATAACTCAATAACGATTAGTATAACATTTCGGTAGTCCCTCTCCTAGAAAAAACTGTGTATAACCAATATTAATATGACAACGCATGATTTACATATTTTATATGTACCTCATCAATAAAGACATGTTTATATTTGATAACTACACGTCATCACAATGAATTTGACAATATTGCACATACATTTTAACACGATAACGCCGAAAAAATTAAATATTATTGATTCCATGTATAACAAGAATCATCAAAGTCAGCAAGAAATTGTAAACATGGTACGACATACCATCACTTGACAATGTAAACAATCATTGAGAATAAGCTGCTTCTGGTGGTACTTTTCGCATACTTAATTAATTTATTAGGAGACTATACACTTTATTTCTAACAAAAATCGCATAACTGAAATTTCAAAAATTATATACACCTTATTTCGCAATATTTCTAGAAAACATCTCATGTCTCGCATCTCTTATCTTATATAGATAATAGCCCAACATGGTTATAAATTTGGTGAGACTTTTTATTTTTGTGAAATGACAAATTTATCTGTGTGTTTATTATATTTTAAAAAAAATTTATTAATGAAAATCAAACCTGAGTACACTCATACTCCAATATATCTTTTAGGGGAGGGTGTCGGGTCACTTCGGGGCTGGGTAGTGTAATCCCCGCCCCCGGTACCCGATTTTAAATGCGATCCTCGTTCCCGGCTCATTCCCCGTCGGGGACTATATATCATTCACCGTCCCCGGCCTAAACAGGGAACGGGGATTCTCGCGGGGAATCGAGTTTTTTTATTATTATTATTCAATCTTTTAATTAAACAATTTTTTTCATGCAATATGTAGAAAAAATAGTAGCGAAAACCCGATATTGTATTATAAATTATAATAATTTTGTCTTTTGACCACATGAAATTTTGTACAAAATCAAAGTTCATTTCCTGTAACTCACTCGGCTCAATTTTATGTGCTCTACAATATATACGTATATATTCTTAATTTTTCTGTAATAATAATTTGACCCAATTTTTTTAAAAAAAAAAATACTTGAAATACTTCAACTTAATTCCAATTCAAAATATGACCCATTTTTTGAAAAATATTGCTCATTTGGCTATGTGAACTGATTCACTGTGTAGGTTTAGTCAATATAAATTATGGGTTTGACCAATACATCTGATCAATAAGACAAATTGTTTGTAAAGTCTTATATCAATAGAATTTGTTTGATTTTTTTATAAAATCAACTCAATAACTAATATTTATCAAATTTAATAACTTAACCAAATATGGGTTATTATTTTTTGGCCTTGATATACATGAAATTTGAAATGTGTCGTCACAAAATCTGAATCACACAGATTTCCAAAATGTGTGATTGCCGACAAAAGCTCTAGACCCAACTGATTTCGACGTGGTCTATAACCTTTCAGATTAGATAATAGGCTCAGGGTTGAAAATAAATAAATATTATTATTGAATAAGTATATGGAAAAACTTTGGAATCATTCACAAATAAAAATCAACAAAAATTAAAATTGTTGGAAAATATTTGAATAAAAAATTTATTTGCATTTATTTTATTTGATTTGTAACTTATGTATTTTGAATTTTTGTAACTCTTATATTAATGTCATGATTTTATTTGATCATTAATTTTGATGTTACAAAATTGAATACTTTTGTAAGTTACAAGTTCATTTCCCCTATAAAAAGAGGTCTTGCCTTATTGGTTTGACACACACAAAAAATCATACAAAGATTATTTTCTTACATTCCTTTTAGAGCTCTAGGTTCTTGTTTCTGTGAGATAGAAAGGGTTGTTTAATCGGTTCGTAGAAGGCGGGTCTTTAAGTGCTTAAGACTACCTTTGTTCGTTGTATCCTGGGAGACGGGAGCTGCAACACCTTCAAGCATACATGGAAGGGGCTTATCTATTTTAAGGATAACGTGGTGCTCACGTGCCTCGAACAATTCTTTCGGTTTTTAGTTATTGTATTCTTGATTTCAGGTAACTTCTAAACTATACTCCGTACAAGCTTAAAACAGATCCCATATTTCTTATAAATTAGTTTATATTGATAAGCTAATTTGATTGAATTTGATTCGGGAGTACAGTTTTTATATCGGTTTATATATATATATATATATATATATATATATGTGTTTGTTTCAAAAATTTTGGTGGAATATGGGTTAATGTTTGTTATATTGATCCCCTGTTTAGTGTTTTATATTTTGCGCATAGTGTAGTCTTCTAGTTAGAATATCTGGATTGTCTCCACTTGTGATTTGGATTATGTTTAATATTTATCTAATCTATCTTTGAGTGTAACTTATTGGTATTGATTGTTTGGTCTTCATGGCTTCTTATATATTTTTTTATGTTGTTTAGATTCAAGCACTTGCTAGGTTTTTTTATATCATGACTTGCAAGAACATGATTTAATATTATTATATGTATTATCCCTATGAACATTTGTTGTTTAGCTTTTTACTTCTGCATGAGAGAGAAAAAACTAATAATGTTGCTGATAATGTAAGTTTTTTTTTATGATTTATGTTTCTCTGTCCGAACCATGCATGTTATTATAGGATGAATTTGTGCCTAATATAAGTCATTTTTTTATCCATAACTTTTTTGCCTTTTTATGTTTTTTTTTAAAAAAATCTGTTTTTAATTTATTTATGTTGGAATTGTGTTTTCGGGTTTTATTTCATTGTCCATTTTTTTTATAAAAAAAGGTATAATGGAGTAAATCGTTGCAATTATTTTCTATTTGCTGGTCTCGGTAATTTGCGGCTTGCTTGTATTAGCTTTTGTGATAACTTGCTCCTGTTGGTAGCCTTCTCTCAAAAAATAGCATATTTGTTAATTTGTAAATATTTTTTCATGTTATTTAATTTTGCAAATATTTTGCTGTGTGATTAGTTTTTTAAGCTACTTAACATCTGGTTTGTGATACCATGTTTAGGTATATTTGGATTTATTGTCTTTATTGTACATTATAGTAACTGTCCTTAACATCAATTTTTTTTCACCTTTCATATTGGGATTAATAACTTCCGGTTATGATATGGGTATTAATATTAAATATATGAATATTTGAATGCTAATGTGCTAGCTGTGTAAATTCCGGGTTTTTTATAGACTGGTGTGTATTGACTTATTGTATGCTGAGTGAATATACGAATATTGGCTTCAAATTTTCTTAAAGTTGTTAGGCTTGGTTTCTCGGGTGATATTAATTAATGTGGACTACATATATTTGCACGTCCCGTTACAGTAGGGATGATTGGTTTAGGTATATTTGTTAGGGCGAAAACACGCGCTAATATTCACGCAAGTATACGCGTTCGCAAGTAATATAGAATATTTTCTAGTTCGTTCCCTCAGAGACTCAGACTAAATTATTGTCTAATTAAACTTACTCACCAATGTATGATTACTTCTCAATGTTAAGATAATAACACTTAAAATTGTTGATTAAATATTAACTATAATTAACTATTTAATTAACCACTTAACTAACACTTCAATTTATCAATAATAAAACACTCATGAGATCACAACTTCATTATTACTTCCTTCTATAGCCATTGTTATTACCTTTAGCATGTGACAGTGATGATATTAATCGAATAACACGAAACTGATAAAAGCCAACTTTCATTGTACTAATACCATTCCACCAAGCATCCACAATTAAGATAGAAGTCGAATAGTCATCAATTATGTTGAGTTCCTATATGTCTACAGAAATTGACAACACAACGATTTAAGTACAAGTTATTCCTTTTTTATTATATAGGGCAAATAAAACTGTTAGAGTTACCCACTAATCATGCACAACGTACATGAACCTATGCTAGCATGGCAAGTTCTAAATCTCAAGATCCACCGTCGCTTCACAAGAGATTAACACCCTATCTTATATGTTCGCGACGCACATAAGACGAATACGCACAACCAATACTAGATATCATGCAATCATCACACACTAAAGTATTAAACAATTAACTAAAGAATTCCATAATAAATCCGTTGCAACCCCAAAGAGCCCACTCTTGATCAATTATGCCAAAAAAAAAAAAAAAAATTCTTTCTTTTTCTGAGCAAGTGCGTTTCGCTCCATCTTGCTCAACCCTAGACTACTCGCAACATACGCGAGCCGACTACTAGCCATTTGACGCCTAGCCACAACTAGCAACAACTTCCATATTTTTTTCTCCAAAATTTTTTCTTTTTTCATGTCTTTATCACTAAGAACCTATAATCGAATTCTAAGCATAATAAGTAGATTGACCTTGAAAACAACCAAATCATAACACAATCTAGCCCTTTCGCATTCTCTAAGACTTAGTGGACTTACAATTATTTCTAGCATGCATATCAACCTACACAACTTAATATCACTTTAATGCTATCACTACACTCACATCAATATCACAATTCAGTCGATAAATCATTGCAAAAGGGATCATGGTAAATGCATGAGCTACATGACATTCATAAAAAAAACTATATGGCATAAATTATGCAACTATATGAACTAAACTATCATGAATATGCAACTAAATGACACACACACAAAATTCCTTAACTACCACCCCCAAACTAAAAATCTTCACTGTCCTCAGTGAAAGTAGTAGAAAGGAACACAGGATATACCTACTCGGAGTCATCATCATCATCACCCTCAGTGGGTGGAGTATCAGGCGGTGGGTATGCAGAGTCCTCACCAAAAGCTGGCCACTGGATATCAGCTCCAAGGCCTCGAAAAGCAGTCCCTAATGCAAGGGTGAGCTCCTGAGCAAACCTGCTCTGCGTCTCATACATGGCATCCATCCGCCGTGAAAGCCTCCTATACTGGGCATCACCCATCCCAGCACCCTCCTGAGCTCTCGAAGAACCAGCCTCATCACGCCCTGGCCTAGCCATAGTAGCACCTCGTGCTGGACGCCCTCCTGGAAGATGATAACCCAGCCCATGCTCCTCAGGCTCACCACCGGTCCACTCCTGCATCCCATTCAGAGTGCCAGAATCAATCGGAGCGGCTGGCAACTGCAACTGCTCATGAGCCGGCCAGTTCACTCCCACTGCTCGGCATAGCTTCGTAACTGTAGATGCATAAGGGATGTTCATATGCTTTGCTCCCCTCAAAAACTTCAGAATTCCTTGGTAGATAAACTCACCAAGGTCCACATAGTACTCCTCATTCAGAATTCCCCACAACAGTTGTGCTCTCTCAACTGTGACCTCGTGTGCATGCGAAGAAGGCAAAATATTAGCACAAATAAATGCATTCCATGCACGGGCATACCTGTTCATGGCGATCGCCGGAAAGTGACGATACTCATTATTGCCTGTACTGCGGGTCCAAACTGTGCCCGGTCGACAGAGAGTCGCACAAATCAAATCCAAGTCAAAATCCTCAGCAGTCTTTTCATTCCACTTCTCCTCATCGGGCTTCCTCTCTCGCTGTCCAATCACACGGCGAATCGCCGCAGGATGATAATCAACCGTCAGCCCACGGACTACAGAAAACCCATTCTTTTCAGCCTTCGCATTCGCGTAGAACTCGCGAACAACACTCATCGGTACTGCTTCGGGTGACTCACAAAAAGCTATCCACCCCTTCTCTGCAATCATCGGCAACAACTCACCATCCCTCCCTGATGGTAAAAACCCCCTCTCCTTCAGAATCGGCTTCCCCAACAGCCTAGTGTACTCCTCCTCCGCAGCTCTGTCAGTTAAACGAGGCCTTGCAGCAGTACCCCTCGATGAATCAGCAGTAGGAACTGTGTTGCTGCTGTCAATAGTGCGTGCTCTCTTGGGTGCCATTGATTCGTGAATAAAAGTGTGTAAGAACTGATTTTTGATGTTTGTGAGAGGGTTTAAGTGTAGGAAGTTTTGTGGGAGATATGTAGGATAGGTGTATGTATATATAGGGTGTGGATTAGATTAGGGTTTGGAAATTAAGGGATAAAATGATGGGGTAGTGGGAACAATTCGTGGGTTTATGGGCTAAAACTGTTTTTGTGTTTTTGTTTGTTTTTTTTTTCTGAACTGTAAAAAATTTTCTGGAACTCGACCCCTGCGCGGCCGCTCAGCATAGCTGCGCGGGCGCGCAGAGGGTCTCTGGAAAAAAAAATTTCAGCCCCTGTTTTCTGATTTTTTTGTGTTTTTGGATAGGTTATTAACTTCTAAGGGTTCCTGTAACAACAATTCATGGGTTGCCTCCCACGCAGCGCTTCTTTTTCGTCATTAGCTTGACGTTCCGTACCTTTCTCAAGTAGTCAACAAAATGGCACTAACCACCTCTCGGTTTGCCATGTCCCCATAGTAGTGCTTCAACCGCTGACCGTTAACCTTGAATGCTTGGTCCGAACATTCTCAAAAATTTCCACCGCTCCATGTGGGAACACAGTTTTGACAATAAAAGGTCCAGACCACCTTGATTTCTACTTCCCAGGAAAAAGTCAGAGCCGAGAGTTGAATAAGAGAACTTGTTGCCCTGGCATAAATAACTTTGGATGTAGCTTCCTATCGTGCCACCTCTTCACCTTTTCCTTATACATTTTGTTATTCTCGTACGCTTGAAGTCGAAATCCATCCAGTTCATTAAGCTGAAGCATTCTTTTCTTACCAGCTGCATCTAAATCCAGGTTCAATTTCTTCAATGCCCAGTAGGCCTTATGCTCAAGCTCCGCCGGTAGATGACATCCCTTACCGTACACCAACTGAAACGGTGACATCCCAAGTGGAGTTTTGTATACTGTTCTGTAAGCCCAAACAGCTTCATCGAGCTTTAAAGACCAATCCTTCCTTGACGGACAAACAACCTTCTCTAGAATACGCTTTATCTCTCTGTTAGACACTTCCGCTTGACCATTTGTTTGCGGATGATAGGCAGTAGCTACTCGATGATTCACATTATAACGCTGCATCATAGAAGTGAACTTACGGTTGCAAAAATGCGATCCTTCATCACTTATGATTACCCGAGGTGTTCCAAACCTTGTGAAAATTTGCTTATGAAGAAAATTTAGCACTACCTTTGCATCATTTGTCGGTAAAGCTTTAACTTCGACCCATTTTGAGACATAATCGACTGCCAGCAAGATGTACTAATTATTGCAAGACGAGATAAAAGGCCCCATAAAATCGATTCCCCATACATCAAAGACCTCGACTTCAAGCATCACATTTAATGGCATTTCATCCTTCCTTGACAAATTTCCCACTCTTTGGCAACGATCACACCTTAAAACAAACTGATGAGCATCCTTGAACAAAGTAGGCCAGAAAAAACCTGCTTGCAGAATATGAGCTGCCGTCTTCTCACCGCCATAGTGTCCCCCATAAACCGTGGAATGGCAGTCTCGTAATATCCCCTCCGTCTCACAGAACGGGATACATCTCCTGATGATCTGGTCAGCTCCCTGTCTAAACAAATATGGTTCATCCCACATATACCACTTCACCTCATGCAGAAACTTCTTCTTTTGAGCGGATGTCAAATTAAGAGGCATTATATTGCTGACGAGATAGTTTATAATATCTGCAAACCATGGTTCTTCCTCCTGAATTGCAAACAACTGCTCATCCGGAAAAGATTCATTGATTAACGTCCTATCTTGTGAAGTAGAATCGGGATTCTCCAACCTAGAGAGATGGTCAGCTACTTGATTCTCAGTACCTTTTCTATCTTTGATCTCTAACTCAAATTCCTGAAGTAAAAGCACCCAACGAATGAGTCTCGGCTTCGAATCCTTCTTAGAAACCAGATAGCGAATAGCTGCATGATCAGTGAATACTGTTACTTTCGTACCAAGCAGATAAGATCGAAATTTCTCAAAGCCAAAGACTATAGCCAAAAGCTCCTTCTCAGTAGTGGTGTAGTTCAATTGGGCACCATTTAAAGTCTTACTCGCATAGTAGATCATATGGAAGAGATTTTTCTTGCGCTGTCCCAGAACTGCACCTACCGCATAATCACTCGCATCACACATCATCTCAAACGGTTCTGTCCAATCTGGTGCTGTAATGACTGGTGCCGTGATCAAACTCTCCTTGAGAGTCTCGAATGCTGCCAAACATTTATCATCAAATTTGAAAGGCACATCTTTCTCAAGCAAATTGCACAACGGCTTAGATATCTTTGAAAAGTCCTTGATGAATCGCCGATAAAAACCCGCATGACCAAGAAAACTACGGATTCCTTTCACAGAATTAGGTGGGGGAAGATTTTCAATGACTCCCACCTTGGCCTTGTCCACCTCCAGACCCTTGCTAGAGACCTTATGCCCAAGGATAATGCCTTCACGCACCATAAAATGACATTTCTCCCAATTAAGCACCAAATTAGTTTCCACGCATCTTTTGAGTACGGCGCGCAGATTATTCAAACATTCATCATATGAGTGTCCAAAGACGGAGAAGTCATCCATGAACACTTCGACGTTATTTCCAATCATGTCAGAGAATATAGCCATCATACATCTCTGAAAGGTGGCCGGTGCGCCACATAACCCAAACGAAACTCTGCGAAAAGCAAATGTGCCAAATGGACAAGTGAAGGTAGTCTTTTCTTGATCATCTGGTGCAATACAAATCTGATTATACCCGGAATAACCATCTAGAAGACAAAAATACTCATGTCCCGCCAATCTTTCAAGCATCTGATCAATAAATAGAAGAGGGAAGTGATCCTTCCTTGTGGCTTTGTTCAATTTTCTATAATCCATGCATACTCTCCATCCTGTAACTGTTCGAGTAGGGATGAGCTCATTCTTTTCATTTGCGACCACAGTGATACCTCCCTTCTTAGGTACACATTGTACGGGGCTCACCCACGAGCTGTCAGAAATAGGATAAATGATGCCTGCATCTAGCCATTTCAGAATTTCTTTCTTCACCACCTCCTTCATGATGGGATTCAGTCTTCGCTGTTGTTCCACAGTTGGCTTACTACCTTCCTCTAGCAGAATTTTATGCATACAATATGAAGGACTTATCCCCTTGATGTCTGCTATGGTCCATCCTATAGCCGATTTGAATTCTCTCAAAATCCTTAAGAGCTTGTCTTCCTCACTTCCTGAAAGGTCAGATGAAATAATAACAGGTAACGTAGATGAATCACCTAAAAAAGCATACCTCAAGTGTTCAGGTAATGGCTTGAGCTCCAAGGTAGGTGCTTCCTCTATTGATGGTTTGAGCTTCCCTTCAGCGTTCTTGAGGTCAGAAGTACCAAGAGATTCAAATGGTATGTCCAGCTTTCGCTTCCAGGGAGAAGCGTTCAGATATTGTAATTGCTCGTTGCTATCTTCATCATCGCTGTCAAAATCCCCCACTAAGGCCTTTTCCAATGCATCAGACATTAGCATGTGATCGAGTTCCGAAGTAACCGCAGAATCAATCACATCCACTTTTAAGCACTCCTCATCTTCTGTAGGGAATTTCATTGCCTTGAATACGTTGAAGGTCACATCCTGATCTTGGACCCGCATAGTAAGTTCACCTTTTTGCACATCTATCAAGGTACGGCCAGTAGCCAAGAAAGGCCTTCCCAAGATTATGGGAATCTTCTTATCTTCCTCAAAATCCAGAATAACAAAATCTGCTGGAAAGAAGAGCTTATCCACCTTGACGAGCACATCCTCAACTATGCCCCTTGGATAAGTAATGGAACGGTCAGCCAATTGTAGTGACATGTACGTGGGTTTTGGATCAGGCAGATCCAGTTTTTTAAAGATCGACAACGGCATCAGATTAATGCTTGCTCCCAAATCACAAAGGCACTTGTCAAACATCAGATTGCCAATTGTGCAAGGAATGGTGAAGCTTCCTGGATCTTTCAGTTTTGGTGGTAACTTTTGCTGCAGAACAGCGCTGCATTCTTCCGTGAGAGCAACGGTTTCAAGGTCATCCAGTTTCACCTTCCTTGAAAGAATAGTCTTCATAAACTTCGCATAACTAGGCATTTGTTCCAGAGCCTCAGCGAAAGGTATATTGATGTGAAGTTTCTTGAACACCTCCAGAAACTTCCCGAACTGTCTATCCAGCTTTTGTTGCTGCAATCTCTTAGGAAAAGGTGGTGGAGGATAGAGTTGTTTCTCCCCTGTATTAGCCTCAGGCAGAGTGTGTTCAACAGTAGTCTTCCTTGGTTCCGCCGCTTTCTCCTTTTGCTTAGATTCTTCACCTCTAATTTCAGCTTCTACTTCTTTTGCCTTTTCAGCATCAACTACTTTTCCAGACCTTAAGGTAATAGCCTTGACTTACTCTTTAGCTTCCTTCCTGCCTGGTACTTCCGTGTCACTGGGAAGAGTGCCAGGTTGACGATTGAGCACTGCATTGGCAAATTGACCAATTTGATTTTCCAAGGTCTTGATAGAAACCGCCTGACTCTTGCACAACAGCTTAAGTTCCTCAAAATCAGCACTAGTAGGTGCAGCTGCACTTCCCTGTTGAGGATATGATTGCCTTGTAGCATACTGTTGTGGTTGCTGGAATCCAGGTGGATTAAACTGTTTACTCACTCCTTGCTGATATGGTGGCTGAATAGCATTCTAATTATTCCCCCAGCTGAAATTTGGATGATTTCTGTTGTTAGGATGATAGGTCGCTGGCACAGGCTGCTGTTGTCGCTGATAATTATTCACATACTGAACAGATTCGTTTACAAGAGAACACTGATCCGTAGCATGAGAACCTGCACAAAGCTCACAAACCATAGCTATTTGATTAACTCCATACGTAGCCAGAGAATCAACCTTCATTGATAGCGCTTGGAGCTGGGCTGCAATAGCGGTGGCTGCATCAACTTCCAGAATACCTGCTACCTTGCCTGACATCATCCTCTGAGTTGGGTTTTGATGCTCATTTGCAGCCATCGTCTCGATAAGATTATACGCCTCAGTATAGCTTTTAGCCCATAAGGCGCCTCCAGCTGCTGCATCGAGCATGGGCCAAGATTGGGCCCCCAAACCATTATAGAAACCAGTGATCACCATCCAATCCGGCATTCCATGATGTGGACATTTTCTCAACATTTCCTTGTAGCGTTCCCAAGCCTCGCACATAGATTCTGTAGGTTGCTGCGCAAACTGAGTAAGAGCACTCCTCATAGCAGCAGTCTTTGCCATCGGATAAAACTTCACCAGAAACTTTTGCGCAAGATCTTGCCACGTAGTGATGGACCCAGCTGGTTCAGAATGTAACCAGTCTTTAGCCTTGTCCCTTAGTGAGAATGGGAAAAGCCTCAACTTGATAGCCTCATCAGTCACGCCATTATACTTAAAAGTGCTGTAGATCTCGACAAAATTCCTTATGTGCATGTTGGGGTCTTCAGTTGCCGCTCCTCCAAAAGAAACAGAATTCTGCACCATCTGAATAGTGCCCGGCTTGATTTCAAAGGTGTTAGCTTGAATAGCCGGATGAAGGATGCTTGACTGAATGTCATCAATTTTAGGCCGAGAAAAATCCATAAGAGCTGGATCAGCTTGAACAATACGATCTCCCATGTTTACTGGTTCTTTCTGCTCAGTTCCTGAATCCGAATCCTCAAAATCTAACTTCTCCGGAATATCAAGAACTTCGTCTGTCTCCTCAGCTGTATCTAAAGTTCTCTAGCGAGCACGAGAACGAGTTTGCATAAACGCTTGCTAAAGTACCTGAAACATAACCGGAAAAAATAAATAACTACTACGTCCTAATCACTGAGTCCTAATGACCAATGATGGTAAGTACATAAACTAAACAAATATGTCGAGTCCCCGGCAGCGGCTCCAAAAATTTGTTAGGGCGAAAACACGCGCTAATATTCACGCAAGTATACGCGTTCGCAAGTAATATAGAATATTTTCTAGTTCGTTCCCTCAGAGACTCAGACTAAATTATTGTCTAATTAAACTTACTCACCAATGTATGATTACTTCTCAATGTTAAGATAATAACACTTAAAATTGTTGATTAAATATTAACTATAATTAACTACTTAATTAACCACTTAACTAACACTTCAATTTATCAATAATAAAACACTCATGAGATCACAACTTCATTATTACTTCCTTCTATAGCCATTATTATTACCTTTAGCATGTGACAGTGATGATATTAATCGAATAACACGAAACTGATAAAAGCCAACTTTCATTGTACTAATACCATTCCACCAAGCATCCACAATTAAGATAGAAGTCGAATAGTCATCAATTATGTTGAGTTCCTATATTGACAACACAACGATTTAAGCACAAGTTATTCCTTTTTGATTACATAGGGCAAATAAAACTGTTAGAGTTACCCACTCATCATGCACAACGTACATGAACCTATGCTAGCATGGCAAGTTCTAAATCTCAAGATCCACCGTCGCTTCACAAGAGATTAACACCCTATCTTATATGTTCGCGATGCACATAAGACGAATATGCACAACCAATACTAGATATCATGCAATCATCACACACTAAAGTATTAAACAATTAACTAAAGAATTCCATAATAAATCCGTTGCAACCCCATGATCACGATTAGCCCATAATAGAACTTATCGCCATCATGGGTTCATATGAAATCATGACAAACAAACACAAGAAAATAATAACTAAACTAATTATATTAAAACAGAGTACGTCACAAGAGTAAATAAGTCAAAGCAAGAAAACTAGCATCCAACGTTACAACGAAACAAGAATCACAAGAAAATATGCTTCCTCTTCGTTGCGGTGTGCTAAATCGGTCTTCTTCCTTATCTCCTTCGCTTCTTGCGTAAAACACAATCTAAAACATAATCCCCTTCATACTCTCTGTAAAAACGTCTCAAATCTACCTATATAATAGTCCCATAAAACTCAGATTACATAGAAGTTGGAAGCCAAACAGAAGTAGAAGTCTAAAATAATTTATCTTTTTCCCCGACCCTGTGCGGCCGCTCAGCATAGCTGCGCGGGCGCGCAGGTTGCTGCGCGGCCGCTCAGCATTGCTGCGCGGGCGCGCAGGCCTCTACTGGAAAAAATCCAGTTTTGCTCCGTTTCTTCGCCGTAATCTGCCCGTTCCTTTCCTCTCGCAATGGTGAACACATGCCAAGGCTTATTCTTGATGATTCCTCCCCCGAAATGCAACTAATACCCTGAAATGCATAAACACTAGAAAAACGCATCAAATACACAAAATACTTGATTTCAAGACACCAATTTAAGCCATTTTAAGACGTTCTAAGTGGTATAAAATGCCACTTATCAATATTCATGAGTTTTTGAGCCTAATCATTATTCGTGATAAGTGCTTACATAAAATATAATTGTTAAATTCGGTAAAGATAATTAATCAAGCAATTAAGTATAGTTATATTCTTGATTTCAGAAATGACTGGAGTTGACGGAACTAGCTTGTCAGGTGATAATACTATCGAGGCAGTGCCTAATGCGGCGACCCTTGTGGTGCCAAATACGGCTGTACCGGTAACCACTCATGCGGAAAAACCGGTGAAATTCAGTGGGCTGGATTTCAAGAAGTGGCAAAAAAAGATGTTGTTCTACTTGACCACGTTGAACCTTGTGAGGTTCTTAACTGAGGATGCACCTAAGATGAAAGAAGATGACTCTGATGCTTGGAACCACTCGGATTTCTTATGTAGAAATTACATAAGGAACTGTTTGAGTGACTCGCTATACAAGGTGTATAGTGTGCTGAAAACGTCCAAAGCTCTGTGGGACTCACTCGACAGAAAGTATAGAACCGAGGATGCGGTTACTAAGAAGTTTATAGTGGCCCGGCTCCTTGAGTTTATGATGGTGGATTCCAAGAAAGTGGTTAATCAAGTTCAGGAATTTCAGATGATCATGCATGACATGGAATCTGAGGATATGCCCATGAATGAAGCCTTCCAAGTAGCCGTTATTATTGAGAAATTTCCCCCGGTTGGAAGGACTTCAAGAACTATTTGAAGCATAAGCGTAAGGAGATGTCTATGGAAAACCTCGTCCTAAGACTCCGTATCGAGGAGGACAATAAAAATCGGTTTGTTGGCTCTTCAAATACTACTGTTTTGGAGGTCAAGAAGAACTCCAAGTTCAAGAAGGGGAAACCAGATAAGAAGCCCAACTTGGGACCTAAAGCTGGGATTTCTAAGAAGAAATTTCAAGGAAAATTTTCAACTGTGATAAGATAGGTCACAAGTCAACTGAGTGCAGACTACCAAAGCGGAAGAAGCACGAGGCCCACATGGTGGATGATGTGGCTCAAGAAATATCTGATATGAGTCTTTCTATTGTGGTTTCTGAAGTGAATTTGATCGGCTCTAACCCGAAAGAATGGTGGATTGACACTGGTGCTACTAGACATATTTTCCCTAGCAAGGAGTTGTTCCACACCTTCTTGCCAACTGAGACCGGAGAGAAGCTTTTCATGGGAAACTCTGCAACATCTGAAGTCCTTGGGAAAGGCAAGGTTATGTTGAAGATGACATCTGGAAAGGAGCTGACTCTGAATGATGTCCTATATATGCTGGAGATCCGAAAGAATTTGGTTTCTAGTTCACTGTTGAACAAGCATAGATTCCGTATTGTGTTTGAATCTGATAAAGTTATTTTGTCCAAAAAGGGAATTTTGTGGGAAAATGTTATGTAACTGAAGGGCTATTTACGCTGAATGTAATGATTGTGAAGAATATTAATAAGAACAATAATTCTTCTGCTTACTTGCTTGAGTCTTCCAATTTATGGCATGGTAGACTAGGTCATGTTAATTATGAAACAATGCGTAGATTAATTAACTTGAACCATATATCAGCATTCCAAATTAGTTCAAAACATAAATATGAAATTTGTGTTGAGGCAAAATTAACAAGATCATCATTTCAAACAATTAAAAGGCAAACAAAACCCTTGGATTTGATTCACAGTGATGTGTGTGATTTAAAATCAAATCAAACAAGGGAAGGCTATAAGTACTTCATTACTTTTGTGGATGATAGTACAAGGTTTTGTTATGTCTATTTGCTTAAAAGTAAAGATGAAGCTATAGAGAAGTTTGATCTCTATAAAAATGAAGTTGAAACTCAACTTAATGAAAAAATTAAATTAATAAAAAGTGACTGAGGTGGTGAATATGTATCACCTTTTGGTGTATTCTGTGCAAAACACGGAATTATTCACGAAGTCACTGCACCGTATTCGCCTCAATCAAATGGGATTGCTGAGCGTAAAAATAGAACCTTGAAAGAAATGTGCAATGCGATGTTGCTAAGTTCAGGGTTATCTGAGTATATGTGGGGAGATGCGGTCATGTCAGCAAATTATCTTTTATATAGGATACCCCGAAAAAATCAAGAGCTAACTCCTTATGAATTATGGAAATGCAAGAAGCCTTCCTATAAATTCTTACGAGTGTGGGGGTGCCTTGCAAAGGTTCTTGTCCCATAACCAAAGAAAGTAAAAATCGGTCCAAAAATGGTGGATTGTATTTTTATTGGATATGTGCCTAATAGTACGGCATATAGGTTTCTTGTGTAGGAGTCAAAAATCCCTGACATACACAAGACTACTATAATTGAATAAAGGAATGCTTCATTTTTTGAACATGTATTTCCTCGTATGTCCAAAGCAAGTTCAAGTTCATTGAATTGAACACGTGAAATTAATTCTGAAAATGAATATAATGATGCTGAGGCAGAAGAAAATATGGATGAACTTGAAATAGAGGATGAACCTCGTCGGAGAAAAAGACCTCGGGTTGAAAAATCCTTTGGGCTGAATTTTTAACTTACTTGATCGAAAATGAACCATGGTCTTATTCAGAAGTTGTGCATTGTCCTGATGGTCCTTTTTGGAAAGAGGCTACCAAGAGCGAAGTTGATTCTATTATGTAGAATTATACATGGGAACTGGTGGATCTTCCTACGGGATGTAAACCACTAGGATCTAAATGGATCTTCACTAGGAAAATGAAGGCCAATGGATCCATTGATAAATATAAAGCCCGACTTGTTATTCAAGGTTTTCTCCATAAGAAATGCATTGATTATTTTGACACTTATTCTCCAGTGACAAGAATGGAATCCATACGGATGATAATTGATATTGCAACATTGCGAAATCTTGAAGTGCATCAAATGGATGTAAAAATGGCCTTTCTGAATGGAGATTTACATGAAGAAATCTACATTAAGCAGCATGAGGGTTTTGTGGTGCCAGGATTGGAACACAAAGTTTGTAAATTGGTTAAGTCAATATATGGCTTAAAACAAGCACCTCGAGATTGGCATCAGAAATTTGACAGTGTTATATTGTCGAATGGGTTTAAAATCAATAAATGTGACAAATGTGTTTATGTCAAAGATACAATAGAGGGATATGTGATCCTGTGTCTTTATGTTGATGATATGCTCATCATTGGTAGTAATGAAAAAATGGTAAAATCTACCAAAGACATATTACATTCAAGATTCCACATGAAAGATATGGGCTTAGCTGATGTTATTCTAGGATCCTTAGAATGTCAAGTGGACTTGTGCTAAATCAGTCACATTACGTTGATAAGATCCTTGAGAAGTTTAGCAAAGATGATTCTAGTGTGTCAAGAAACCTTTTGACACGACTTTACATCTTTCGAAAAATAAAGGTGAGGGTGTTTCTCAAGGAGAATATGCTAAAGTAATAGGCAGTCTGATGTACTTAATGAATTGTACAAGTCCAGATATTGCCTTTACTATTAGTAAGCTAAGCCGATACACGAGCAATCCGGGTATGGATCATTGGAAAGCGATAACTAAAGTGCTTAGGTACTTAAGGTATACGAGTGCTTATGGATTGCATTACACGAGATATCCTACTGTACTAGAAGGGTATAGTGATTCAAACTGGATAAATGGTGTTAAAGGATCAAAGTCCAAAAGCGGCTATGTTTTTACACTAGCAGGTGGAGCGATCTCATGGAAATCTTCAAAACAAACGGTTGTGACCAAATGTGCGATGGAAGCTGAGTTTGTTGCTTTGGATAAAGCAAGTGAACAAGCTGAATGGTTGCGCCAATTTTTAGAGGATATTCCAAGATGGGAAATGCCAGTGCCACCACTTGGCATACATTGTGATAGCACTGCAGCAATTGGTACAGCCGAGCGTGTACTATTTAACGGAATGTCGAGGCATATTCGTCGAAGGCACAATTCCGTTAGACAACTACTCTCAACTGGAGTTATCACTATTGACTACATAAAGTCAAAGGATAACACTGCGGATCCGCTAACCAAAGGGTTAAATAGAGAGTTAGTTGAGAAATCATCGAAAGGAATGGGACTAAAGCCCAGAACAAAAGTCGATACAAAGGAAACCCAACCTTATTGACTGGAGATCCCAAGATCGTGGTTCAAAGGGACAACCTAACTGTAAAGACTTAGTGAGATCACTGTGGGGGTTTTACTCCTGGGTCCATTCCTATGATGAAAACAGTGATAAAATACAGAAAAGGCTAAGTTATGCTTTTAATGCAATAATACTTCTGTATTATTTTAGAGATCACCTATGTGAGTGAAGTGGGGTCGCTTCAAGAAGGAATTATGTGGGCCAAATCTGGGGAAAACTCACAGAACCAGGCTAAAGCTCAAGACCAAAATGGGCTTAACAGTGAGAACTGAACAAATAAAGGAAAGACACCAGTGGGGGATGTATCATCATTTCACAATATAGAAGGGCAGTTCAAGGTCAACGCGACTACTGAAATTCTAGATATGTAAAATATGTTCTTACAAGGGAAGGTTTAAGGGGTAACGCCTACCTATCATATGCCGGTTTCTGCCGTGACTTTCTATCTCCATGTCAAAAGAGTCGTTGTGCAAAGTCAATATTTATTCATATGGGGGATTGTTGGAAAATATTTGAATAAAAAATTTATTTGCATTTATTTGATTTGATTTGTAACTTATGTATTTTGATTTTTTGTAACTCTTATATTAATGTCATGATTTTAATTTGATCATTAATTTTGATGTTACAAAATTGAATAATTTTGTAAGTTACAAGTTCATTTCCCCTATAAAAAGAGGCCTTGCCTCATTGGTTTGACACACACAAAAAATCATACAAAGATCATTTTCTTGCATTTCTTTTAGAGCTCTAGGTTCTTGTTTCTGTGAGATAGAAAGGGTTGTTTAATCGGTTCGTAGAAGGCAGGTCTTCAAGTGCTTAAGACTACCTTTATTCGTTGTAACCTGGGAGACGGAAGCCGCAACACCTTCAAGCACACACGGAAGGGGCTTATATGTTTTAAGGATAGCGTGGTGTTCACGTGCCTCGAACAATTCTTTCAGTTTTTAGTTATTGTATTCTTGATTTTAGGTAACTTCTAAACTATACTCGGTACAAAAATAACGCTATATTAATTCATATACTAGAAAACAATTCATGTCATACATATATCAACACGGCCAACGCTATAACATATTCTATAATGCATATATATCATTTGGCATACCTATATTGTTAACTACACGTCATTATCATGAATATAACAACCTTGTACCGACATTTTATTACAAGATTACTGAATTTGGACGGAGACATTGTCGATCCCAAATACAACAAGTTTCAATTACCTTCCACCATAAATACCGGACCTAAATAAATTACAATTAAAATCTACATATCTTTAACTCATTGATTACATAGACCAAAAATTATCTATCGTAATCAGAATCATTAAAGCCTGAAATGAAAAAATTATAAATTTCATCACACAACGGATTAAACAATCATTGAATATAAGCTGCTTCAAGTGATATTTTTCATAAATTTCAAAAAAATTATGAAGGACTACATTATATTTTTTAACAAAACACGCACAAACTAAAATTCAAAAATCATACTCTCTATGTTACGAAACATTACTAGAAAATCGTTTGTGTCTCGCACGGGTTATTATGCTAGTGTTTTACGAGTCTCACTAATTTATTAAAATTGTTGGAGATCATTTAAGTTTAATAAGTAGAATTTGTATGTTCCGCAAACTGAACAAATATTCTACAAACTTAACATATTTTGCAGGATAATTTTTTTTTGTAATGTTTTATATGCAGTACATATATGATATTCAAGATTTTGAATAAAATAAGGATTTTTTAGAGCATGATTCGCAAATAATATGTTTTGCAATATTTTACTTGGAGAATATAAGTTGTCTCCAAGGTTCCCAAAAAAAGTGATCTCCATAGAACTTAATTCGTATTATATATATGTATACATGTGTTCAAAAAAGTGTATGCGTGTTTATTTTTGGGTATGATTAATTTATAAGGTGAAATATATATAAAATATTGTATTTATATTTTTTTGTTATACACGTATTTAAAGAATTTAGAAAAGTTATATTTTAAAATTTTTGTTTTTTCCAGAGTAGGGATGACAATTTGTTTCGATCCGTACCAATCCGATCAGGTTTTACCGAACCCGAATATTTTGGGTTTGATTCAGGTTCGGGTTTGATTCAGGTTCGGGTTTGATTTTTAAACCCAAACCATTTTCGGGTCGGGTTTGGGTTTAAGGCATACCGTTTCGAACCCGACCCGAAACTCATTCTGGTCTGATCCGAACCCGATCCAAAACCCGTGTTAATACATAAATAATATTTTACATTTTATAAGTAGTAATATAATGTATAATATAATATATTACTAATATTAGTACTAAAAAATTATATTTTTTACAAATTATTGTATTAAAGTCGTTTAAACATGTTTTCAGCAACATGTTCAATACAAGTATACTAAAGGTCAAGATTGTTGCATTATTTCACCAACAATTTTGTTCATAGAGGCATGATCCATTGTCTTCTTTGAACCCTCTTATTCAACCTCAAAAATTTCAATATCGTCATATATTATGAGCACTTTGTTTAAATCAGATCCTAGTAATCCTTCACTAGAGTTTGTGCAAATTAAGGTGCAATTTGATAGAGATCTACAAACCCGAACCCGATGGGTTCGGGTTTAGTTTTTGCTAAACCCGTTTCGACCGACCTGATTGTCATCCCTACTCCAGAGTAGTATTGAATATTTTAATATTTTTCGGAGTAATATTTGAATATTTTAAATTTCATGAAAAGAAAAATATTAAAATATTTACTTGAAGTATTAGTTACCCGATTATAAACGATGCAGAGGTCATGAATAGAAAATATAATTTAAAATGACATAAATCATTTGACAATTAAATATTCGTATTGTAAACTGTTACCAAAAACTTTACAAATATTGGAGGACAAATACATATATATTTCGAATATTAGAGTATCATATAATTTCGGAGTAGTATTGAATATTTCTTTTAAATAGAACTGAATATTTTAATTTACTTTAAACATTAAATAATACTCAGGAGTATTACTTTATTCGTGAACGTGACAGACTTTTTGTTCTCCTTAAAGTACCGATAAAATATTGTTTATGATTTGTTTTTCGGGGATGTATATATGGTAGCCGCTTCAGGTTAGTTGGAATATTATGAATTCAGGGTACCTGAACGTCCATGATGGTAGCACGTGTCCAGGTGTCCTGTGCTCGAATCAGAACGGTTGGAATGTTTACCTGTCCAAGTATTATGTTGTTTGGTGTGATTGAGATGTGCCATTTATGTGTGATAGTGCGTATCCCATAATTAAAAAAAATCCCATGTACTCACAAACTAATAATTGGGAGGAATATTATGACATGACAAGATTTCCTGGAGTCCGCTGCCACCTAAAGTCATATTCTTGTAATTGGGACCTGAACTCCTTTTAAGTGGGTTTTTCAATGATTTACTTGGACCAATATTTTTATAGCCTATTAGCATATATGAAAAAGATAACTAGACAAATTATTCTTTCATTTTTTAATAAGCTCGGAAATATTAAATATTTATTTTAAGCTTAGATATGAAGCCTACAATTAGGGCTGTAAATGAGTCGATACGCTCACGAATAGTTCGGTATCCGGTTCGAGAAAAGCTCGGTTCGAATTCAGTTCAATTAATAAAGGATTTGAACATGAATATAATTTTAATATTCAGTTTGTAAATGAACTGACTTGAGCACAATACAGTTTAGCTCAAAAATTTGCGAATAAGTTAGATTACAATATTCGCGAACAAGTTCGTAAATATAGTTCGTAAACAGGTTCATGAGTAATGCTAATGAACAAGTTTGTTGAATAGCCCGTGAATAAATATATTACTAGTTATTTATGCTCGTAAACATGTTATAAACACATGTATGACACATAATTTAGTGAATAATTATATATATACACACATATTTATCTTAAAATAAATTTACCAATTTAATTAATCCATCTATAATTTTTATTAAATTTATAAAATTATATATTTATAGTTAAATCATAATACGTGCTAGATGATAAATATAGAAAAATATTTAATTTAGCACGTTAATGTGTTCAAGTGGTGTATATATCTCATTATCCAGAGAGGAAAAGAAGTAATAATCAAAATTTGAATGCTAAACACTCAAATTTAATTGTTTGGTGCGTAAAGTTTCCAAAATTTTGATTTGATATTATTATTTATTAAATATTTTTAAAAAATAAAAGAAACTCATACAAAAATCCGCGAATCGTGAGAACGAATTCGTAAAGTGAGCTGTTTGTGATCAAAAGTTCGTAAAAAATATTCATGAGTTGTTCGTTGAACCATAGTTCGTGATCTATTTATAAACATATTAGCGAACAAATTTTTTCCTAATGAATCGATACACGAACATAATTTTTGACTCGATAAAAGTTTGTGCTCAAGTTCGAGTTTATTATATTTTTAATAAGCTGAAACATGAACATCTAAGAATTCGGCTAGGTTCCACTCATTTAAATATATTCTGTTATAAATAATATATATAAGAGAGATTGAGAGAGAGCTACATAATAATAAAAGAGATCATCTTGTAATTTTGTATCATAAACAACGTACAAGCAAGCCTTATATGGGCTAGTAGAATGGATGTTAGAAAATGGAGAGCCAAATGTTGCTAGTAATTAAGATAACCATATGAAAGGTTAAGAGTCATCTATTAATTCATAACACTCCCCCTTAGATTACTCATAAGAACACCATGCCTCGTTAAAACCTTACTAGGAAAAATTCTGTGGAAAAAATCCTAGTGAAGGAAAAATAGTACATGTGTTGCACGTGTAATAATGAGTGTATTATATCTCCCCCTCATTTTGACATGACTATGAATATCAACATAGATCTCGAAGTCTGTGCATCCCGATCATGTGTACTAATTTCTCTAATGGAGTGATAGGAAATGCATTTGTGAAGAAATCTGTTGGATTCCTTTAATCATCATTCCTTGCACGTGATGTTGTCTCGTTAAAAATTTCCTGCAACAATTAAATTCATAGCAAAAGAAAATCTCCACTATAATTTATTCAATTTTTGATTCCCTATTTCTTTCCGCCTGCAAAATTAGCTTAGAACTTTATAGAATAGGTTAATGGAGATTGAATAAAATTATTATTTTGTAACTTCAAGATTAACACGCCCTTAGAGCGAGCGATCCTTTAGCAATGAACACTAACCGAAACCAGAGTCTTGTTTTAAATAATAAATTTTATATATAATAAAATATGTTTTAGTTTACTTAGATACGGTACTTCAGGACCGAGAATTTCTTTCAAGTGTTCATAAAAGTTAGTGTACTATCGTGTATTTATAATCCTTCCTGGATCCACATATAATAATATATCATTCATCCAAGAGTAATTCTTCTTAATATATACACCAAGA
Source organism: Apium graveolens (assembly GCF_009905375.1). NCBI lineage: Eukaryota > Viridiplantae > Streptophyta > Magnoliopsida > Apiales > Apiaceae > Apium > Apium graveolens. Next base: position 294,191,267 of record NC_133650.1, read on the forward strand.
AACACTTTATCACGTAATATAGCATGGAGTATTTTTATTATGAGGTGTTACTCAATTCAATGTCAACTAGAAACACATTCTAGTTTCCATCTGCTCTGGCCAGAGACTTTAAGAGTTGTCCTTATAATTTGGTATATATTTATAACATGTATTTTGTGAAATAATTTTATGTCGGACTGCTGGTCCAAATCCTCTTTTCATTTGAGGAGGGTACGTTCTCGAGAACTTGGTGTACTGCTTCCGGCAGTTAAGATCCTTCTGGGATAATCATTTTCAAGTGGGTCATATATAGAACTTAAATTAAATCACTCACATATGGTGAGATTATCTAACAATTAAATAATCGTTTCCACCATAAGATACTATTTCTCTTCATAACCTATACAAGGTCATCTACAATTATCTGAGCTTTACATTCATAAATTTTGAAATTTACAAATAACCATCTATATTCCACTAACTTGACACCTTTAGGTGTGTGGACTGCAATTTCTAAAAGAAAATTCCTCTATTTTTAAGAGAAAATGATTCGTAGGGCACACTAGTTGCACAACTTCAGGTGTGGAAGAACTACCAGTCCAAATAAATTTTCTTTATAATTGCCTCATTTATATCATTTATTCTTTGGCCAATTTTGTCAATATTTTCTCACAGATTCTGCTTCATGATCCTCACTATTACCAATAACCTCAAATTCTATAAATATTATCGACGTCGATTCGATCAATCGTTCCACTTTATTCTGTCCATGACATAATATATCGAGATCTCAATATTTTTCATTACTTTTATTTTCTCTAATTTGTCATGTCTATAATCTCTTCCCGAGATCCTTCAAAAGTTATTGATTTCTTAACCTAGCCATCATCAATTATTGCTCCTTTTCACTTTTTTCTTGTATAAGATATGGAACCATCTTGCCTATCACGCTTCAGGCGTTCTTTAGACATAGTAGTATATTGAGGTTGTCATTCTATAAGATTAATATTATTGGAGCATATGTAGCTGGTGTATGTGACACAGTCACTATTTCTTGTCATCAAATATATAAATGAATTATCTTATAAACTTCAGGTCCATATTAACATTTTTTTAGGATCAAGATGAGGCATGATAATTCATTCTTATAAAAATATTCACCAACTATTTATTTTCTCCTCCTGATTTCAATCAAGTCATAAAGAAATACACTGATGATTCTAATAATATATATCCAATGGTGGAATCGATCTTAATATCATGGTGGAAAATCTATGATGACCAAATAATTTGTAATGACGGGGAGGAAATATGAAAGCTTTTTTCTATGATGTGAATCAATATCACTGAGAAGAATCTACAAGTTCTTCAACAAAAATTCATATAAATTTCAATTATTATTCGCATATTTATCAAATTGATGGCTTGGCTGGTAATGTCCAACTATAAAGTTATCAGTAAACTTCTGGTTTACTTCAAAATCAATTTCAGTAATTTTATAAAAAAAATATTCTTCATTTTTCTGGGAGATTACGATTACATCAATAATATACATACCCTTTTAAGTAAAATGTATTTCAAAATAATATGATAAAATGTACATGCTCTTCAGGAGTCTTATATATGCTCTTCAGGAGCCTTATATTTAGAAAAATATATAATGAGACATTTTATATAATACTCCCCCTTTAAATGACTCATATTAGATATTAGGTATTGATATTAGTCATCTTTAACTCATTTAAGAGAAATATTTCTTATACAAATGGTAAAAATACGATCAAAAGTGTTTGTAATATCATGACTATTGCTACAGGCATGATCGGTATCCTTTGATTTTATACTTTAAGGAATGGAAGGGTGTGGTTTATTGTAATACATAATCTTTCTATCAATAATTCAAATTTAATAAATCACAATTAGTCACAATATCAACTTATGATTGTAACAAACCAATTTCATAACACTGTATCTGCAGGATACTGTTTAATATATATTTATTCAACTAAATTCTATTATATCCAAATATCACACTATTCTTTATATAGATCCATCCTCCAGGAAAATTATATCATTTATGATAAAATCATAATTTGAATATTATATAATATATCATTCTATTGGAATGTAAACAAGTGTTTAAACATATCAAAACGCGTGATAAAAAAAGAAGTTTATTATATAGGGACAACTTCTGGTTGTTAATAGATGCAACTTCAGGTTGCAATCATATACATTCAATCTATTAAAAATAACGTCAAATAGGTGTTGTCGATAATACCAACATCATTTTACTTAAGTGGGATAAAAAATCACTTTTACAAATGCTAAGATTAAATCATAGGGGTACATAATGATTTTATCATTTACCAAGATATCATATAAAGATTTTGAAATATCACTTATTAGAAGCATGCACAATATGTAATACACTCTAATATACAAGTGACATAGTGTGTGCGTATAAGGCTTCTCTTTCAAACCATAATATATAAAGTTTTGACTATCTCAAAAATTTCATAGCAAATATAAAAATTAAATAGAAAGCATAAACCAACCACTTAAGTGCCATGTCCATGAGTGTCAGTTCATGCCAATGAATCGTTGGAAGAGAAGTATTTTAAAAAAATCAGAAAAAATTCATGGCCATGAATTTATATTCATGCCCATGAATCTCTGCTGTATCTCAAGTTAATTCCCTTTCATGTTATCAAAAAAAAATCACACAGGTTGAGTAAAAATATTGCATACCTTTAATGATTTACCACGAGCAAATCTACGAGGACGCCCAAATCTACGAGCACGCCCACATCCATGTCCAAATTGCTTACTTGGCCCAAGATCATTATCGGTCACAACATTCACTTCAGGGAATGGTGTTGAAACAGTTGGACGGGCTTGATGATTTTTCATCAATAGTTCATTATTTTTACTCAGCAAGAAACAAGACTGATATAAACTCAGAATATTTCTGAAACTCTCTTTCACGATACTCCTGTTGCAGGAGCATATTATTGTCGTGGAATGTGGAGTAATTTTTTTTTCAACATATCTTTATCACTTATATTTTCACCACATAATTTCAGCTGAGAGGTAATCGTAAACATTGCAGAGTTATACTCGCTTACACTTTTAAAATCTTGCAAGCGCAAGTGTAACCAATCATAGTGAGCCTTAGGAAGTATAATAGTTTTCTGGTGATTATATCTTTCTTTCAGATTTTTCCAAAAGGGTTGTTGCTCAAAAGTTTTGTTCCTTTTTTTAATTGTGTCACCAAGACCCATAGCGCTAAGGTGGATTTTCGCATCCAAAATCCATGTCAAGCAATTCTTTTCGGTGACATCAGATGCGTTGAACTCAAGTTTTGTAAGATTGAACATTTCTTATATTACTATAATATAATTAATCAATTATATTAAGCACATTCGGTCAATATTTAAAATACACCAAATAAAACACATATGCATTAATATTTAAAACTGTATGACAATATAACATGACGATGGTAAATTGAATTCAGTCTATTGGTACATTGAATGCAATCTACTGTATATGTAGCGTATAGCACGTTGCACCTATTTTCAGCAAAGATGAAACGTATTGATCCAATATCCCAAATCAAATATCGTACAAAATGGTTAATTATGATAAAGTCAAATCTGATCAGTTTCAAAGAATACCAATTTACTTTATGAAGATGATCTTATATGAAAAAGTATAAAATACCAAGAATGTAGAAAATTCTGGGACCTTTCCAGAATGGTAAGGCTCGTTGAAAACTAACAAGTAAGGAATTCTAAAAACATATATTTGTGGACTGTAGAATCAAAATCAGCTCCTGATTATGATAGTATTTTGATATTTAAGAGATCGAAATCACAGTTATTGTACTGGAAAGTAAAGACAAAAGGTAGATATCGAAAAAAGACTTCCCGAATGGTATGGCTCATAATATTTGAACAAGTATTCAATTTACTATAAATTTTACAAGTTACTGCTAATCACCCTGAATCATACAATCAAATTACACAAAATGCAGATCTTGACATACTTATAAGTAGATTTTGGAAAAACACAAATAAGAAAGATTGTAGATAATCAAAAAACCTTTACAACGAGTATAAGCTCAATAAATTCCAATGGATAATGAATCTGATAAGAATCAGGCACATAATAAGTACATAAATATCATCTTATTGCAAGCGAAGCAAAGTAAACTAAAAATAGGGTACTTACCTGCTGAACAAACTGAAATAATAAAAGTTTCGTATAATCCTTTTTCTTCTTGGATTTCCAACACCTATTTATACTATCGTGCTGATAACGTATTATAAATAATATACTACCTCCGTCCCTCTAATTTCTTTACAGTTTTTTCACATGCTTGACACGCATTTTAAGGTAATTATAAAGTATACTTCCGTAACTTATTTTTAAAATTTTCTTTTTTTGTATAAAAGTTTGAACATTATATTTTCATTAAAAAGAAAATTTTTTTAAAAAATAATTATGCAACTACATTTAACGAGAGGATTAAAGTGCGTGCCGAGTCCCCGTCCCCCAATGTAAAAAAATTGAGGGGGATGGAAGGAGTATATAAGAGAGATTGAGAGAGAGCTACATAATAATGAAAGAGATCATCTTATAATTATATATCATAAACAACGTACAAGCGAGTCTTAGTAGAATGGATGTTACAAAGAGAATGGAGAGTGAAAGATTGCTGATAATTACAACCATATGTAAGGTTAAGAGTCATCTATTAATTCATAACATATTCATAATTTTTAGTTGATTGTATGAAATAGGTTTTGGGGATTAAAAAACAATATTTACGATCATTTTTTATATCTCATCGACTTCATTCACATTAGCACTTTGAGCTAATGTTTACATAATACGCGTCGAATAACACGCCATTCTTCTAGGTGAAAGAAGAGGAGAAGACAACATCTATAAGTGTATTAGTAGTCAAATACTCCGTTTGACGCCTCGTCAATATTAACTACGTAGACAAAGTCTACTATCTTGCAATACAAGTCAATCATCATTCATTCATATATATTCCGTGTTCTATATAACATGCAGAGTTACAAATCCAATTCATTTTTTCTTCTCTTAATACAACAAACAAGGCAAGATATACAACATTCCATACCTTTCTTTGCATGACCAAAAACTAATCATCCCCAACAAGAAACCAATAGAACCTTTCGAATTTCTACAAAGCTTTCTTTCCTTGCCTGGCGATGGTTATGATTATGGAAAGGTACATCACGACTCATTGTTCAATCAATATGCAGATGCGCTCCTTGTCGCTTCAAACTGCTTCAGTAAAGCAGACTCGTCGTGACGCAGCAACTAGGAAAAAGTTGAAAGGGCGCAAGGGAGAGAGAGAGCTGGTAAGGAGGGCGCTGACGCGGCCAATTCGAAGGCCAAGCCTGCGATGGCTGAATTTCCAGCCAACGCCAAGTCGACTATCTAACATGTCTATGGCTTCTGATATGTATATGGCTTCTGATGAAATTGAACATCCAGTTTGTCTGGTTATGTAATTCTGTTTACTGTCCAGAATTTTAGTTAAATCTCAATACTAACATGGTGGAATTTTATACAATTCAAAACATATTCTTCACATTATTTTGACAAAATTTGTCAGACAACAAGATAGTGAACTGTTTGGATTGTTGGTTCACAATGATATGTCCAAGCAATAAATCTATAGTTGTCTCAGTAACGTATGTAAATTACCAACAGCTCAGGATATTACAAGAATTTTTCTACTTACACTCGGGGACCGGAGGTGTTACATAATTATGTAGTTCTATGTACATTAAGTATTTGCGGCATAATCACATTTTTCGCAAGATTTCATACCAGCAGTCCATGACAACGGATATTTGCCTTCCGAATTGTAGTTGAAGGAATCTAACAAATATTTCATCGGATGTCCAAGCAGTTGCTTACTTTTGACATAAATTACTCCTGGGATGTCAAAGGATAATGGAATCAAAATAATCAGATTAACATCAATAGTTGAACTATAGGTGTATCTGATTAAGCAGCAAGTATTTGTACCTCTGGAGGGACTGTTAATGTATTAGAAATTTCCTCATCTGGCGCGTCGGAGATTCTTGCTTCTGATTTTTCATTTGAAATACTGGCAAAAAGATGCATAAAAATAAAAGATCAGATAGAATTCTGTTATCAAATAACTTTACTGATAATCCGATAAGTCAACACCAGCACATTCTAGAGATATTGGTCCACTAAAAGGAGACAAGAAATGGCCTTGAAAATATCGATCAACATCCACCAATTATATGGTACGATGATATTACACCAATAAGTGCAGTATAACATATTCTCCATTAGTGGCCTTTAGATTCAAGCTTTTAAGACCACTAATCTTTTAACCTATCATTTGCTTCTCTCGATAAAAAAGCATCCCCACCAAAAAGTGTGTCAAGGCATGTAAATCAAATGAAAAGCAATTTACGACAGATCCCAATTCAAATCTACCTGTACCGCTGCAAGTTCAATAGATAAGGGTACAATTAATTGACTAATAGCTACTAGCTAATCAACTGACACACTTTATCATGCCAAAGCATAATTATTTAATTAATAGTGCTAATTTACTAAATGATAATCAACTGGAAGTTCCCTATGTTCTATAAAAAGTTACAGGAGAACACGTTTTTCCCCCACTGGCTCCTTTCTTGCAGTCGAAATATATTCCTTCATCACTAACCAACCACCTTTAAATTTTAAACACAACACTACAGTCTCAACACACAAACATATGTACCTGTTTGTGTGGACGCATATAGTCATGTGTGTGTGTACACCACAACAGAATATTTGACAAAGAATTGTTTCTAAAAAGTTATTCCTATGATCCAAATACTTACGTCGAAAGTATGGTGACCCAGATAAGTTCTACACAGTCAACATATAGAAGCCTTTGCTCGACAGGGATCACGCCATATGTGATAATATGAGCAAATGGCCAGAGCTTCCAACCGGCCTGAACAATCAAATACCACAACCAAACACTTTTTAATTCCACATAATACAACAGAAGCATCAGCGAACAATTACAACTACTTAAAAAGAGATTACATCCGATAAAATTAAGTAATTAAATTAGCATGTGATATGCACCAAATACACAAGTTGAGGAAAATTAACAAATAAATCTTCAATTAAACTTTCCACGTAAAGTTTAATTACTGTCAAGTTGTGCATGTTAGGACCGTGCTCAACCCACTATAGGATAAATGTCAATTAAATGCTTTAAGATAATTAGGACAAGAAGAATAAACACATAGCTGCTACAATGCTATCTAACTAGATTGAACTTGCTCATTGTTAAGTTGTCAAATCTCTCCAAAATCATTAGGTTGTTCAAGAAGTGCTTAATATGCGATTATGAATATCACTCTTATGTGTTCACTGTTAATACACCCCCTCCCCAAACTCAAAATCCAACTTTTTTCATTTTTTTAAATGAGAAACACTCGCAAAACCTTAATGAGTCAAGAGGGAAAGGGTTTAATAATATGCATGTGTTTACGTGCTAATAATCATTATCAAAGCAAATTATGTGAACATCAGTACGTGTTCATGGACATGCACATGTGTATATATAATCAACTTTGTTAATATACACGGGGCTCCCCAAAGCTTCAAATCTCCATATTAGAGTTCCGATACACATGTGATGCTGCACGTTCATAGTAGAAGTTTACTTTGCAGCTTATACCTTAAAATTATATACTTTTAATATCCACGGTCCGTTCTAGAAATGAAGTTGATCGAAATATATGTCTAGCTAAGGAGTGCAGGTAAAATTTTAATAATGTACTGTAGTTGTGAACAAAGAAATCCAAGTCTAAATACCAGTATATACAGATGCATTTAAGAAAAATTTAAAATATTATTATTCATAATGAATCACACTATATTTATATTCTTTCTAAATAAAAATGATGAGTCGTATCTTGTTTTTGAGGGCCGCTTATCATTTCTTATGTCAGAAAGGCACTTCGAGGAAAAATTAAAGCTCCACATTAGAGTTCTGACACACATGTTATGCTACAAATTCATAGCAGAAGTTTACTCTGTGGCTTATAACTTAAATAGATTTACCTTTAAAGTCACGGTTCAGAAATAAAGTTACTCCAAAAAAATGTCTTGCTAAGGAGTGCAGGGAAAATTTTAATAATTTAGTTGTGAAAAAAGAAATCCCGCTACCCTAGTCCAAATGCCAGTTTGTGCTTAACACAATAGAAGCATTTAAGCTATTGAATAATACTATTATCTATAACAAAAAAAAACACAATACATGCAGTTTACGAAATTCCTTTATTTGTATATTTCTTTCTTAATATATATCATGAGTCACTTCTGCTCTTCAAGGGCTGCTAATTGTCTCAAATGTCGGAAAGGGACTTTGAAGAATAATTTAAACCTTATCAAAAAAACCACAAAAATTAAAGCTTGTCAAAAGACCACGGCCCATTTCGAACCCCCCAACCCCCAACAATTTCAAAAGAAAGCAAAATAGAGTAACGTACACATGCACATCTATCTATCTCACTCCAAGATATTGACATAGCAAGTCCAGAGAAAGGAAGGCAACTATGACATAGATAAAAGAAGGTATTCTACCGTCAACATGGGCCAGAAAGAAGCCTTTAGTTCACCAAATATGCTGACTGGGGATTCAAGACGAAGCAACCCTAAAAATACATAGTAAATGCTATTCCAAACTGCTGCCCATACGGTTTGATCAAAGGCTACTTTGGCCGGGACCACCCACCAATCCTCAAATGGAAAAAGGGCCTGAAATTTTGAACATGTTGTGTCAGAAATTAACAGTTGAAGTAACAAATTTAAATTTCAGACAAGCCATCAAGATAGTTACCTCACAAAACTGATAGTAATAATGAGATAGTGATCCATGCAAAGTAAATCCAACTAATCCCGATCTAAACATCCGTGTTCGGTCAAACTCAAAAAGAGGTTTCCCTTCAACACACTGCATATCAAACCAAAAATTAATTACTAATTACGAAATAAATTATTTAATGAAGGAACAAAAAGATTATTTTTTCAAATTGTCACCTAACCTGTGCAATCCAATCCCCTAGAGAATACACCACTCCACTAATCATCATCTTTGCCAAGACTGGATTTGTTTTAAGTGCTTCCTCATATGCCGTCCAGTTGTGCTGAGGTGCATATCTCAATATCTCAAATAAGGTCCATCCCTAAAAGAGAAAGAAATTATATTAAGTTTTTTTGTAAACCGTAAAACGGTCTTTATAAGAAAAACACGTGAAAAGAAATTTGCAAAATACAATCAAAAGTACTGAAGAAAACGTGATGAAGACACTTTGGACAAAAATACCATTCCTGAACTTCTTGGCAAAGGCCCTAATTTTAAGTATACCTTCTGTCAGCAAACGTAATACATAGCTATGTCTATGCATGTTTCTTTTAGAATTCAACAAATTAAGGTCCAAGGCCAAAAAATTAACATACATAGAAGTGAAATAACTGGTAAACAATAGAAGGCTAAGTCAAAGCGTCAATTTTCATAATTTTGTTTTGAAAAAAAAAGTATATATGCCTGCTGTTGTTCCAGGGAAAAAATCATTGTCCTGTGGAGTGATTGCTTCATACATTTTTTTTTATTGATAAATTACAAAAACACTAATTTTCTATGACCAATCATCCACAATTTATGAAGTTAAAAGGGCTGATACTAGTGACTACATTACAATCACATCACTTTGCAACTGCATTAAAACAAAAACTGGACTCCAGCTACACTTGGACATAGCAAAGATGATATACTTAACAACCAAAACTAATTTAATTACCGTTATTTAAAGAACAATTACAAATACAAAACATCCCGTCAAATTTAAACATTGCAATCCACAAGATAAACGACAAACTCTTACTTTAAAATCAATTTAATATTATCTAAATAAAGATTATAACGTATTGCCATCCACAAGATAAACGGCAAACTCTTAACTAAACAAAGATTATAACGTGAGTCTTTGACCAGAACAGAAAGCATTCAGATTCACAGCTACAGTTCAAAAACAGCGAAGATAATGGAAAAACACACAAAACTGGAGCCTATAAAACAAGCAGACAGCGCTCGAGATTGTCAAATCTACTTTACTCACAGAATCTTCCTAGAAAATTGTATATGTTTCAGTCCCTCACGCCCGAGCACATTATCACATCATTAAATTTGCAACAAGAAAGCTAATTATACAACAAAAATTATTTTATTTAAAAAAAAAAACTAGCTACCCGAGCAAACATGGCACTACTACTCCCACCAATAATTCCTACCTGTTTATTAACATCAACTTATCCAATTATATCTATAAACAAGCTAAACAAAACATCAATTTCACGATATCAACAACACGATAACTATCGAAAAAACATGAAATTGAAACTCACATGCCAGTAATCATGATCAATGGTAAGAAGCTTGCTAACAGCAAAAGTACCAGCAGCTAAAACCAAAGTAGCATTAATCCCTCTATCAATCAACCTATCCAAATCTTCTTCCTCCTTTTCGCTATTCGATAACCCGACAGAAGAGAAGCCAGTAGCTCCTTCAAATGACAATCTTCCATCATTTCCAAACACACCCACAACTTCATTCCTAACATCTTCGCCTTCTTGCTCACCCAATCCATTCAAAATCAAATCTTTTTGGTCTTTACAATCATTTTGACTAGAATCAACAACATCCAAGTCTTTGGCCATTGATTTCACTGTAATTGAAGCTCTAAAGAGTGATTTTTGGTGGGGTTTGAATGATTTTGAGGGGGGAATTGAGGGTTTGAGCTTGGGTTTTGATAAGGGGTGGAAAGATTGGGGTGTGATTGTGTTGATTGTGGCCATTTTTGGGGGACTGAGTTGTGGGACGAGTTGGATTGAGTTGGGGTGTCCGAGTTGGAACTAGGAAGGAGAGATGATGAGTTATATATGATGATTTATTTGAATGGTAGTTAGAAATGGTGTTTTTGTGTAAAATTATTGGTTGTGACTTGGATGAGGAATGTAGTCCACAATATATATGTTGGACATTTTGAGATACAAAAGAAATTGAAATTAACCACGTCTTCCTTTTCATACTCCGTATTCAATTGTAAGAGCACCAGCAGCGCTGAGACCTGTTTTTGTTATATTTCGACCACATGCACAGGTCAGATAAGCAAAAGAAGTTCTCAACAAAAATTGGGCGCCCATTTCACGGTTTTTAATGGAATTTTTCAGAATGTGGATTCTACTGTACTCATTCAATTTACTAATAAAATGATTTGACTTTTTAATTTTAAATTCTAAAATAAAATTATAATAATAAAAAAGTGATTAAAATTTCAAAAATGTAATTAAAATTAAAAATAAGTAAATAAAATGCACCATATCATATAAAAACATTAAATATAAAACATCACACGAGAAAATATTAAATTTAAACGTTACAATAAAAGAAATTAACAATTATTATGGAACTGCATGATATGCTCAACCAAGTCATTTTGTAACTGACGATGTATCCTTTTATAATGCATTTGAAAAATGGGGTGTGAAATCTCTATTTATTTATAAGAGTAAAATGTTACCGTTTTAAATATATACGTTATCTATCCGTTGTGATTGTAACGTTAGTATTATTAATTTTAATAGGTAACAACAGTATGTATGTCTCACATTTTCACCTGTCATTTCTCTGTAAAACAAATATAAAAAAAATAAAAATCTGTGGAAGTGGGAAGGACCACCAAAGTGGGACTGACCACCAAGAAGTGGTTTCATACAACGCTGTGATTTGTAAACTCAGCAGGTCAGGGACATTTCATGCGGGCCAATGCATGAATTGGGTCCGCGTTGTAGTTGCTCTAACCTATCCAGGTCGGTTTCTAAACTTAGTTTTGAATAATTTAACGTTATATTTATCATATTTTAATTTGTCAAAATATATGAATTTATATATAATTTATTGCATTATCAGGAAAAATAACAAAATTATCAAGTATGTCTTCTACATCACCATTTAAGAGTGATTTTAAAAATTATTTTAAGGATTCTAACATTTTTATCATTATTTTTTTATGGACTAACATGTAATTAAGTCATAAACGAACTGAGTTTGAGTCCTGAGCTGTTTGTGAATAAGTTTGAATTGATTTTCGTAATATAAACATAAAAAGGTGCGTTGTGAAACGAGATTGAGATGAGTTATTAATTTGTACAATTCGAGCGCCGTAAGATCTGCTCTAACTCAGCTTTTAAAATTATTATATATGTCATGATTTTTTTTATTTTTTTATTGTAGAAAACCGTAACCACTATCTTTCGGGTGTGCACTGGGTAAAACTAACGGACTCACGTAATATTCAGTAAATCACGTGAAACAACATAAAACGCAAACGCATTTAAACGGTATGACTCAGAAACATATGCATGGAATCATTTTAAATTTTAAATTACATACAATTATTTCATCTGCGCTATTGATATGGGAATAATATATTAAAAATTGAGTTGAAATTGTGTCGAAACGACAATTAGCTAGTGTAAGTGGTTCTGAACTTATATTTTGAAAGTTAAATTCTATTATCATTTTAGTGATGAAAAATATTCTTACGTTAAGTTTAGTTTAAACAAATTTTTGAACAATTTGTAAAAAAATTAAATCAAAATTTGACAAGATTAAACAATTTTGAAAACTCATTACATCTAAACTCGTTAGTACTTTAAATTCAAATCGTTTTAGCGATGCACAACAAAAAGATAATGATAAAAAACTCGACTCACTTCGAGTTACAACGTTCCAGAGCAAGAAATTTAAAAATATAAAATCGAGAAAATATTTTAAAATGAAAGTTAAGATTTATACATAAACATATAGGTGGAAGTTTTTTTTATAAATCTTGTTTCTTATTATTTTATCTCAAAAATTTGAAGAAAAAACACAATCTAGAAAGAAATTTTTCACCACATTGCAAAATGATGGAGATATATTACTTTACACTTGTTATATATGTAAAAATTATAATTGATATATAAAATCTAATTATTAAATTATTAATCTCAATCATACACTAAAAAACTGAACCGGGCTGCCATTTTCCACAAACCCACTCCCCTGGTCGCAAAGTAAGAAGTGGAGAAACATAAGAAACAGGGACTAGGCCGCATGGAGATAAAATTAGCACACACTACAGTTGTTCATGTTACACGCAGTCCACAAACATACATATGTGGCTCAAACTGCAACATGTTTTCTCAAATATCTTCTACACTTCTGTAATAATAAACAGATAGATTCTGGATAGCTGCCCAGTATTCTAGATTCCAGAATTTAATTACTCAACGTCAATTATTATGAACCGCTACCTGGGTTTCTATTTATTGTGGTTCCTATCATTTCCCCATCTTATGGTCTTCAGACTTATCAATTTCAAACTAAAGCCAGTCACATTCACATATGATATGAATCCCTTATTAGTTTGCTTTATTTCAGTGATGTGTCTTCATTTACACAGCAGTTCATTACTAGTATATTGAAATAAACATTGGCGTATTGTTTGTTTTATTAGAGCAATTCCATGTTTTAAACTGGTAAAAACTCAATTAGTTTTGGACTTGTATGGAAGGTCGAGCTTTAAGGATATACAAGCAGGAACGGAGCCAGAAACCCGAGTTTGGGTGGCGAAATTTTTTTTCCGAGTAATTAATATATATTTTTAATTTATTATATATTAAATAAATTAATAAATATTATTTTTAACAATTTTAATGTACAAAATATACTGGAATTCGTGTATCTAAATTCATAAATATTGTAAATATCACTAATATTAGTACTAAATTCATAAAATTTATATATTTTTGAGGGGGCGAAAATTAAAAATATTTTTTTTACTACTAAATATATAAATATGTAACTTTTTTTCATAAATTTTAATACTAATTTCACGATTATCCGGGAGTTTGGGGTGGCGGCCGCACCAGCCGCCACGCCTGCCTCCGTCCCTGTAGGCCGCCACCCCTGCCTCCGTCCCTGTATACAAGGGGTGGAGCCCCGGAACCGCTGGGTTCCGGGGCGTACCTGAGATTTCCTCGGTATATTGCTTATATGTAACGAAGGCAGATTCTGAGATTTCAGGACCCTAATCGAAAGCAGATTATGGGGCCCTATACTTGTAGTTTGCTCAAAGACCTGCCGGTGATTTGCAATTTTTGCACCCTGTAGCCAAAAGCCGTCTCCGCCCAACATGCGGATATGTGGCGCGTAAGTAGAATCAGAGCTACTCATCCAATAATGTGTAGAAAATGGTATAATTTCCTGATCATGATAATACAAAATCACTTCAACATTTGATCAGTATAGAGAGGGTCGAGCTGAGTTCCTAGTTTCTAATTTTAATTTCCATAATTGAGAACGAGCACATAGGCGATGGGCTTTTTGACCTTAAGTTTATTTTAAAAAAATGCTTGAGCTTGACATACACACACTTGCATCCTGACCAAAAAAAAAGATACACATTTGCAGAAAGGTGGCCTGCTTGAAATGTCATTTTCTGGGATACCATTCTTTCTGTTAAAGATATATAAATTTCGTTCGTGTAGTTGAGCTATATAGCCTGAGGGTGCATCCTTGTGTTGTATTTACTGATGATGCCAACTTGTTTGCTGGTGCGCCACTTTACATGTGAAATGTTGCAACACAATTCTTATCACTACATCAAATACTATATGGGAAGGTAAAGAGAGGAGACTAAATCAGTTACGCACTCACATTAGTGTAAAGTAGTTACTGTAATCACAAATCAGAATACGTGTTAACTTATGAACAAACGCTCTCTAGTTTAACTCTCTTGTTCTTCACTTATTGCCAGTTGTTTTCTTGCTGAAAATGATTTCTCCTTCAGAATTAACATCAACTATCACGGTATCGTGCTCTTTTACATCACCCGACAAAATTTTATCGCTCAAATTATTCTCCAAAATCCTAGTAACAGCCCTCCTCAACGGTCGTGCTCCATAGCTTGGAGAGTAACCTTCTTCAAGGACCATCTCACCAACTTTATCTGTTATTATAACAGTTATGTCCTTCATCTCCTTTACCCTCTTAATAAACTCTTCCAACATCAGTTTAACAATCCTTTTCAGATGTTTCTTTTCTAGCTGCTTGAAAACGATAACATCATCAAGCCTATTTAAGAACTCCGGACTAAATTTTTGCTTTAACAATTCAGAAACTTGGAGTTCCACTTGCCCAGATTTACCATTTAAAAGACCTCCGATATTAGAAGTAAGTATAATAATTGTGTTCTTGAAGTCTACAACACAGCCTTTACCATCAGTTAGCCTGCCATCATCTAATATCTGGAGCATTATGTTAAAAACCTCCGGGTGAGCCTTCTCAATTTCATCAAAAAGTATCAAACTATGTGGCCTTCTTTTTATAGCTTCTGTTAGCTGCCCACCATTTTTGTGTCCAATATACCCTGGAGCCGCTCCAATTAGTCTAGCCACCTGATACCTATCTATGTACTCACTCATGTCAATTCTTACCATTGCTTGTTCCGACCCAAAAAACTCTTGTGAAACTAATTTAGCAAGCTCCGTTTTGCCTACTCCCGTAGGTCCAGTGAATAAAAAACTTGCAATGGGACGTTTCAGGTCCCTGATTCCAACTTTGGCTCTGCGTATAGCTCGGCTAACAGATATAATTGCTTCTTTTTGGCCAATCAGTTGGGCTTTCAGAGTTTTTTCCATGTTTAGGAGCTTCAGTGCTTCTTCCTGTGATATTTTTTCAACCGGGATTCCAGTCCACGATGATAATACGTGCTGTATATCCATTTCAGTCACAAGCATATTCTTATCATATATTTCTTGCTTCGGCTGCAGAATAACCCTTGAACGTAATTTTTTATTCCGAAGGGCATTCTCATTATCGTCTACTTGCTTCCTTTTCAGATTCACCCTCGCACCTGCTTCATCAATTAAGTCTATGGCCTTATCAGGCAGAAATCGATCGCTGCGCAAACATGATTTATGTTCCATTGTTATTCATGACTTACATGTACAGTTAAAAAAGTCTCATTGAGTTCAGCAAAAAAAATTAAGAATGAAATGTGGAATATATAAAGATGAGCCATTGACAAATATCAAATAAACAACCTGACATATTGTTTCGACAAGGAGGAAGCGAAGTGAATGGCTTTGTCAGTGTATTTAACATTATGAAAAGTTTCATATCTGTGTAACAGTCCTCTGAGTATTAGAATTGTGTCATGCACAGATGGTTCAGGCACACTAACAACTTGAAAACGTCGTTTTATAGCCCCGTCTTTCTCAATGTACTCCCTGTACTCTTTCATAGTTGTTGCTCCAATGCACTGCACCCACACCAAAAGTCACATAGTTTTACATAGTAAATTCACAAGTAAAAAATATAAGTAAATGTTGAATCACCTTTAACTCGCCTCTAGCTAGTGCTGGTTTCAAAATGTTGGAAGCGTTAACAGGGCCGTCAAAGCTATCTCCAATAAGTGCATGTAACTCATCAATAAACAACACTATTTTTCCTTCACTTGATTTCACTTCATCAATAACTTCAGTTAGCCTGTCCATTAATTCACCTTCCCATGTTGTGTCAGCTATTAATCGACCAATGTCTAAGGAAAATACCTGACAGTGACAGATATAATATTGAATGTACAGTCTCCACAGATATTTGATATTTATTCTGCAAATTTACGAAAGAATTGTCAGACCTTTGTTCCATGGAGTTTAAATGGAACAGTTCCATCAACAATTCTTGATGCCAAGCCTTCAACAATGACAGTTTTACCAACACCAGGATCACCAGTGAGGCAGACATTACTTTTTCTGCGCTTGCATAATATTTGCGCGACACGTTCAATCTCGTCTGTCCTTCCAATGACAGGGTCCAACTTATTCTGTAAAAACGATAACAAATTATTTACGCATTTGTGGTATTTTGATAGGCTGGCAACAAAAACATAATATTACAACAATCATTAACAAATTAAACTGAACAAGTTGAAAGATACCTCCATTGCTAATTTGGTGAGGTCTGTCCCATACTTGTTTAATGCTCTAAACTCTAGGGTGTTGTCCAGCTGATATAGCTTCTCCATTGCCTGGTATATAGTTAGTCAAATAAGAAAAAAGGTCATGTGTTCAACCTCAAAATTTACCAGATTACATTGTTTTCTAGCTAATGGTAATTTTTTAAACATGTACACACTCTTGTACCCCAAATAAATTTTGGCCATAAGTTACTATTCGCATTGGCAAATTTAAATTTAAATCAACATAAATTGATACATTATATGTAAAAGAGCTCTGAGTCTTTCAAAATTTCCACAAAAAATATAATTTTTCGAAACTCTTTTAAATTGTTGCTGCTAGCTAACTGCAAGCCAGCGAAAGTATACAATGAGAAAAGATGTTTATGACCCCTCTGTGAACAAACTAACAATTTTTTGAAAAGGAGTTGTTTGAGGTATATTCGTGATTGTTTTTTATGCATACTAGGGCAATCATAATAATCATTAACAATAAAAAAAAATCAATAAAATTTGCTTCATATCGTGTGCACAGAAAAAACCCAAGTATTATTTACTCTTAGAAGCTACAACACACACCACACACGAGGAAGAAGAAGAAGCTAAGAAAGATTCATACCCTTGTTCTATAATCACCTTGATGTTTGTGGAGGCTCAACGAAAGAATCCAGGTAAATCCAATATATATACTCGAAGCACGGGCACGGGCTTTCGGGCTTTATTTATGAGAGTATTTGAATCCACTTTGAACTGGAAGAAATTCATAAAGTAAAAACAGCAGTTTTTTGCTCTATCAGAAAGGTATTCGGAGTAGAAGCATGTTCCCCGTGAAAAAGTTGTTTTCAGTTTTTGGAGAAATTAATTATCAGTTTCATCGTTAAACCTTCTTAAAAATATTATTTTTATATATTATATCTTGAAATATATATAAATTAAAAAAATTACCGAACAGTCATCTAATTTTCCTAACAGCACTTTTTCCAACCATAGTTTTTGTGCCACCACAGCAGTTTTCAACAGCACTCCCAAACGGAACTTTAAATCGAATCAAATACTCACTCCGTTCCAATTTATTTTCGTGATTGAGTTTTTATGGTCAAAATTTATGGTCAAATTTACTCAATTTTGACCATAAATTAAATATTAATCTTTTATTACTTTAAAAAACTGAAAAATGTGTATTAAAGTAGATTACATATATTTTCTAATGATAAAATTTTAATATTTTTTTTATTATATACTCTATGAAATTTTTGATCAAAATTGAGCCGATTTGACCACAAAAAAATCAAACATGACAGGTAAATTGGGACATAGGAAGTATATAATTTATCTATACTATTATATTCAAGACGAAACAATGAAAATTTGGTTGGTAGTCGGTCTGGTCACCGTAATTACAATAATATTTAAAATAAAACACTTTTATAAATAGATAAATATTCATAACAAAATTATATGTCTAACGATTTTCGTTAAAATAAAAATAATATATAAAATTGACTTGGTCAGGCTAAACAAAATTATACTATTGATTCGATTTTAAATAAAAAAATAAAAAATTAAATATAGTTAGTTGGATTTGAAGAATCGGGCTAAAATAAAATAATAAATTTTATTGATCCCGCTAAAAACATTATATTATTGAATCGGACTATAAATGTCATCAAACTAAAACAAAATAATACATATTATTTATTTGGTCTAAAATAAAATAATAATCACTCCAGGCTAAAATAAAATTAAACAAAATGGTAAGTATAATTAGCTGAATTTTGGTTAATATAACGGGTCTCAAGCTAATATAAATTTTTTACCATTAATTCGGATTTAAACATATTAAACTAATATAAATCTGAATATAGTTAGCAGAATTTGATGGCTTAACAGACTAATGACCATTTGTATATTGTTGATGTCAGCCAAAATTTATCTTTTAATTAAATATAATAATCTTTCATAAATACACCTATAAATATCAATAAAAATATAAATGTCAATCATTATATTATTTTTAAAACTGTAGTATCACTAACTTATATACATATGTGTATATTAATAAGTATTATCAAATTATATTATTAAAATTTTAAATAAATAAGTTTCATAACTTAAAACTTTTACTTTAAATTAAATTAAAAAAATATAATATTAAAAATAATATGTGCATCGCACAGGTTTTAGGCTAGTTTAACTAATATATAAAGTTGTACTTCGCGGCGGCGTTTAAATTTTCTATAAATTTTGATATAAGTTAATATTAGAATTTATATAAAAATTAATTTGAATCACTCTCCCATCAAATACAATACTGATCAGAAATTGTCTAGTCGAATATATAATTTTGTCTATATCATTGTCTAGTATAAATTCGGAAACATAATTCTATATAAATATAAATATTTTCTCTAATTCGACTAGGATGTCACCTAATCTCTCACATCTCATCCTTGTTATATAATAATTTTTTTTTTATAAATCCAAATGACTATCCTTTGATTGTACTGATATTTTTATACATATAATTTGTTAAAAAATGATCTGAACTCCTCCTTTTTTTATAAATAATGATAAATTTTCTTTAGAATTCGAACTCTTTAACTTTTAAAATTAGGATACATGTGAATTTTACTTGAATACATGAATTTTATATTAAAAAAAGGCAATTTAGGACTTGCACATGAATTTCAACATGTGCATGGTATTTGTAAGCCACTAACTCTAATCTATTCATCCGCCTTACTTTTCACAAATCAAGATCTTCCCTGTCTCAAGATTTTTTTTTTGTAAATTCTGATGTAAATTAATATTATAATTTAGATAAAAATTAATTTGAGCTGTAATCCCGTCAAATACAATACTAATAAAATATTATCTGCTTCGAATATATAACTTTGTCTATATCGAATGTCTTTATCTATTATAAAATCAAAAACCTAATTTTATTTATATACGAATGTGTATTCTAGTTCTAATAAGATGACATCTAAACTCTCGCATATCATCCTTGTTAAATAATACTGTAATATCCCGTAATTTTTAGAATTAGATTAATAATATGAATAATAGAATAAAAAGTATTAAAATTAGATAAGGACTAGGATTTAAAATTGAATTAAAGTAACGGGCCTAAAATTTGGATCAGATTCTAATATGGATAATTTGTAGGCTTAGATATATGATTTTGTATCATAATAAATACACCACCTCGTTTTTATTATTAAAATTCGTAGGTCTTTTATACACCAAAATCAGCTATCTTGTAAAATTCGTAGAAAATTCATCGTAATTCGGAATTCGTTGATCCTGGGATTTTCGAAAGGTCTTTTCGTTCTCTACAACTTTCGTGTTGTATTTTTTCAAGTAAACGTCGTTTAGAGGGTCAAAAAGGCTATATTCAGATCTGGTCAGGTTTTGAGGTAAGTTTTCGATCGATCTTACTAGTGTTTTCAAAATTGTGTGTTATGCGTTTATATTTGATTATCAAAATATGGGCCAATGGATGATATATTTGAAAGTATTATGTGTTAGAGTATATGTATAGTTGTGCATGTGTGGTGTGTCTTGATGATAATTTAAGATCTTTGATTTATGTCATGGTTTGTGAAAATATCGAATAAGAACTTAGGACCGCAGTCACCGGATTGTAGTGGCAGTTTTCTGAAAATTTAGGACCGTTATCACCGGGCTGTAGTGGTCGTGGCATGAATTATGGGTTTTAAATTATTATTGTTTACGTGTTATGTGTATTGTGTGTATCGAATAAGAATAAGAATATTAAAGTTTATTGAAAGTGTTTGTTTCGATATTGTATCGTATAGATTATCATATTTTATTATATGTGTGTGTTACTTGGCCTACTAGATGGATCGATTGTTTTCTTGTTGGGCTGTTTATCTCATTACTTTCAATTTCAGGTTTTGTCTAAGATTTGAGTTGTATAGCATTGGAATTCGATGACCTTAGGTTTGGAGTGGTTTGATTTTTGGACTTCCACTTTAGCTACGCTTTCGTATCATAATCTTTGTAATATGATTTTTGATCAAGAAATTGTATTTTATTTTAGTTTTGATTTAGAATTAATAGTCCGGAAGTGCGCGTCGTTACAAATACTACCACCATCCAACCTAATTTTTTATATTGGGGGACGGGAGTTCGACAAACACTTTAATACTCTTATAAAATTTAGTAGCCTAAATTTTTTAATAACATAATAATGATATTGTGTTGGCCAAGGTATTGTGCTGAAAACTTTTTGATCAACTCGCTTTACAACCCTATTCAGACTCAAATTGAGGTTCATGCGCAAATTGCAGATGGTCTGTTTCAGGTTATATTATGTTGTTTGGTGCTTCTCCCATTAGCTGGAAACCCAAGAAATAAGCTATTATTTTTAGGAGTTCTTCTGAGCCTGAATATAAAGCTATGACATCTGTAGCATCTGAAATTACTTGGATTGTCAGACTTCTAGAAGAATTAGGGTTACTGGTTTGAAACCAATTACTTTGCATTGTGACAATCAGAATTTTATTCACATTGCTGAGAATCATATGTATTATAAACGCACAAACTACATTAAAATTGATGTTCACTTCACTAGAGACAAGGTTCTTGAAGGTCTAATCAGTTTTGCTTATGTTCCTACAGATCTACAACTTGCTGATGTGTTCATCAAAATAATACATTATACTCATTTAAATACTCTCATGCACAAACTTGGCATATCTGATAGCCAACCTAGTTTGAGGGGGGATGTTGACACTATCAACACTCAAGTCGATTCAACTCTCAAAACTCGAAGTCAAAACTGTAATCAAGTCAAGTGAATAAATTCAGGGTAGTCGGGGTAGTTCAGACTTTTTACTAAAAAAGGTTAGTTATGATTCTGTTAGAGATGCAAGTCCATGAGCTGCTATATAGCTAAGTTTAGTCTATCATTTCTAGCAGTTATTATACTTTGGCCCTCGAAGTTTCATTAAATTTACACATGAACCACTAAAATTTAAAAAAGTACCTCGTGACCATTAAAGTATGGCCGATGTATGTCCCGACCATATTTCCGTTCAAAATAGGCAGATATTTTATATCGGACATTCCGATAAAGGGCAAGATAGTAATTTTCTTTAGGTTTGTAACGTTACACAGCAAAATTGGTTTATATTTGCTCTTGAAGTTTCAACTTTTATACATATTAACACAAAATTTTTAAAGATTATACAACCTATTCATTAAAGTTTTCAAACAAAAATCTAGATTCAAAGCCAATTATAAGAACTTTAACATATTAGGATGGCTCAAGTCATCCTCTGGTGGATCATTAACTTCTTCAAACAGCAACGAAGGATGGCGAATACATGAATTTGATACAGGAGACCCAAAATAGACTACGAATGGTACAATTAAAGCATACAGTGTATAACTACTGTTATGATAAACATGAGGTTGTTAATATTGTCTCAGTTGTGCAAGCGATCAAGGTTTCTCTAGATGATCAACCGCCACCCATGGATCGATGCCTAAATGTTTACTAATTTCAGTTTTTTTTATATATTCTTTTATTTTTCATAATAAAATTTGTTATTCTCAATTAAAATAATAAAAAACTTTCACTTAATTTATAAGTTTAATTTGGTTTGATTTGCTCGGTAGTAGTTCAAACTATCTGAAATAGTATCCGGAGTAGTTCAGTAAGTCTATCTAACGTGGGTACGGTGATAGAAGATTGTAGGTTGAAGTTTTGAGAGTTGAAGAATCACAAGGAGTTTATGAATTTGTTTGTTTTTACCCTTAAAGTTTTAATGTGTGTACACATTAGCACAGATTATATAAAATTTTGTACACATTAACACAAACTTTTTAAGATTTGTACACTTTAGCCGATATTACCCTGACCTTCATCGCCAATATTCAATTTTTTTACAAATTTTGGCGGAAATAGGGTTGAGACGTATATGCACCATACTTTAATAATGAGTTAAATATCAAAGTGGTCACTCAACTGAATGCCATATATCGGTTTAATCATCAAAGTTAACGGGGTATCATTTGAATCACTAAAGTCATAATAAATATCATACATATACCTCAAAATATGTGCTCGAGAATTAAAATTTATTTTATGGAGTTCTATATATTTTTCTTGAATCCTATTAAAACCAAATGAAAATGTATGAATTCTAGTATTTTCTATAATATAATAAGATTTTTTAAAATTTATCTACTATTTATTTATAATTTTGTAGTCATTTGCTTTATTTAAATAAAAATAATTAGTAGATAATTTTTTAAAAATCTCAAAAAATCATCTAAAATACTATGTATTCATAACTTTTCATTTGGTTGTAATAAATTTTTTAAAAAAAGTTTAGAACTCCATAAAATAAATTTTAATTATCGAGCACATATTTTGAGGTATCTGTTTGATATTTATTATTACTTTAGTGATCCAAATGATATCCCGTTAAGTTTGATGATTAAACTGATAGATGACCTTCAGTTGAGTGACCACTTTGATATTTAACCCCTTTAATAATCAAGAGGTACGTTTTTAAATTTTAATAATTCATGCATATATTTCATGAAACTTCGAGGGCCAAAGTATAATAAACCCATCATTTCTACTCACTTAATAGAAACATATGGGTTGAATTGATAGATACAGTACTAGTAATCAGTAGGTAGCTTGTGTATTTGTTTGTTGCTCATCAATGGAGATTATTAGAGTGCGCTTTAGTTTTATCAGTGTAGATTATGTGTTGTTATATTGAATGTAATAACTATGTCATGTTAATGACAAGAGTTCTCATATCTCTGCTTTTTAAAATCTTGTTGACTATCCCAAATTTTTTCATAACATAGTAATGATATTCAAAGAGGAGATTTCAGTCTCGGCTGTTACAAAGTTGTTGACGTCGTAACATATCTACGACAATCAGAGGAGTTCCCAGTTGAAAGACGAACATTTATTCACGAAAATTATTTAATTTGCAGGCTTCAATTGTCGTAGAAATAAGTTGTGACACCAGTTCACTACTTTTCTAATATATTACATTTATGTAAATGCAGAGTGATTCATCTCATTTAAATGTGTTAACTATTCTAGTAACAAATCTGGGACTTCCTGTGTTGTGTTGTATCCAAATTAGTTCTGTCATAAAAGTTTAACTGACACAAGGAAAAGGGCTGAGTTAAACTTCAACCAACAATTAGTAGAGATATTGGAAGGCTAGCAAGAACATGTTGGCAAGACCACAAAAACAAGTGGGCTTATCAAGAGCAGCTAGGTAGAGGTGCTATCTATGGAGTATGGAGAATGTAGCATAAAAGATGGCCTCATCAATAACAGCTAGGTCCTGGAGCAATCTATAAGGGCAGCAAACTATATAGACAGAAAACAGAGGGAGATGGAGATATATAGACGACAAACAGAATGACATAACAAGGTATCTGAATCTGACTAACCACTGGCCAAAATGTACCAATCTGAAGAACCAGTTTGCATCCAAAAACATATTAGATTTTAGTGTTTTTCCATCTAAAAACAGCCTAATTGCGCAGTTACTTTTCGCGTTAACTCTCATATTAGAGTTTCAACATTAAACTCGAGGAAAATTTCTACAATAAACTGGAGAGGTTTTCCTTGTCATTATTTAGGGCACTGGGGCATAAAACTTAGAAAATCATAATCTTCCACAACAAACTGACTGAAGCTAGACCACATAAAAAAATATCACATTTGATAATTCATTTCTAGTCTTTGTAACAATAAATATGGCACGTATATTGCTTGATATGGTGTGACCTTGTCACATGCCCTGTTCTGCCCATGAATTGATTTCTAAACCTAACTAACATCCCCCCAAGCATTCCCCACACTCATATCAAGTTTGTTTAAACACCAACTAAATATCATAATTCACATATCTAATCTCGCAATATGTACCAACATTTCGCAATATAACTACTAGAACATCATAATCATAATCACCAGCATCATATATTCATATAAAAAAGTAACTGGTTCAACTTCGTCTCCCCAGATTTCCTACATCTCAAACTTCCGAAAAAAAGAAGCAAATAAACCGGAAAAAAATGTACGGACGGTAACACACATTTAGTTATAATATTAAACATAGTAGTATAGATAAGAGGCCTGCTGATTAAAAATTCAACATATATTATTGAATCTCCAATCCAGTCTAACTTCATTAGGACCTACCATGTGTTGACATGGCTTGCGAAACGATACGATGTGGCTACTCACCATGAACGCCGTTACACGTTCCGACACTCTAATATCTTCCATCTTGAGTTCTTGCAGTCTCTGAACATACTCCGGCACATGTACTAGGTCCCACACTACACCTACCCCGCCTCCTTTCAACACTCTCACCACTTCTCCAACTACTTTCATCCTCTCTGCCGCAGCTGCTGCTGTCTTCTGCCCAAACTCCTTCCCTGCCGTGTGTAAAAACACACTCGAAACCACTACATCAAAGCTGTTATCCCCAAACGGCATAGTTCTCGCGTCGCCTTCTCGGCACGTGACGTATTCCTGCACGCCTTCCAGTTTTGCAGTACGAAGGGTGGAGACAGTGGTTTTTCTGCGGTCGAGTCCAACAACTCGGCCTGAGCTGCCTTCTTTTTTTAGCTGCTTGGCCACGGCATTGAGCAAAATGCCGCGGCCACAGCCAACATCCAGCGCGTGCTTAACTGTTGACCAATCATTGACTACGGAGATCATTCGTTGAGCCATTTCGGACTGGAGAGCAACGGATGAGTAAAAAATATTTCCAGCCGAAAAAAATAAGCAGATAGCGGAGAGGGCGGTGAAGGAGCCTGTGAAGCCAGCTATAAAACGTGCAGCGCCGCTGGGGATGGCGAATGATTCGAAAGTAGTGCAGATTGGATTGAAGTAGATCAAAAACAGAACAGAGAGTGTAGAGAACAGGACAGCGTGAAGTAAAAGGAAAATTAGAGTCTGGCAATCTTCGATACCGTAAATTGAATAGATCTGAGTCCAGTCTCGGCTTGGTTTCCCCATCACGACAAATCTGATCTTTCGAGAAAACTAATATTCGAGCAATTCTGTAAATTTAAGACGAAGAAATAGTCAGAAACAGAAGAAAGATAAACAAGATCTATATGCACAAGTGTACTACAGACAACATCGGTTATAGTACAAACATGTTATTACCACTTTAAAGTCTGTTACATTTAATGTAGTTTGTATGCCCTTAGTTTGAATTTAGTACAGTACAAATTTTTTTAGCACATATACAACAAACCGGTCATTAGGATTAATGAAACTAGTGATTTATAATACCGCAAAATTATGATTTATGCAATTGTAACGGGTAACTTGTACTACTTTTATTTTTGCTAAGTAAACTTAAGCACACCAGGAATCGGGTAAGGAATCGGTTAATTTGTACTTGTTCATAATAAATTATGCAGATATGCGAAATAAAAGAGGTGAATTGGCAGAAACGTACTCTGAGTAAAGTGAAGGAGGACGAGTGTAGACTTCAGAGAGAATAATTAACAGCGGCAATCCCCATAGAAACCTTGTACAAGCAGAGAGGTAGTACTTTAAAGTTGGGTTGATGAGTAGAAGTGTAATTAAGGTTGTTTCGTCCGGATTGAAAGATGCCGATCAACTTTTTTTCTCGTATAGGACCCCTTACCCTATCACTACGCGTTTTCTGTTCCTGCTTTTGTCAAACTTTGTTATTGTTTCTTCTTGGGAGAGGATTGAAATGCACAACTTGGGGGTTGTATTTATATTTTAATTTTGAGTTGGGGATGACTTTGTTAGGTTTTTTTCTATTAACAGAGTGACGGTGGAGAAACAGAATATGAGACTGAGAGAGAGAGAGAGAGATTGAGAGAGAGATGTTGTTGATTCTCCCTATCCCACCTCCCTCGTATATATTTATCAAAATATCATGTGGGGGGCAATGTCAATATCCTATGCCTTTTTTAAAGTTGGTAATTACCGCTTAGTTTGTTTAAGTTTGATTAGTAATTACAGGGGCCGCTTAATTTTTGAAACAAATATTACCATGTCCTTTTGTTAGTTTTTGATTAACATACCAGAAACCATTTTAGTGTGTTTCTGCCACCCAATCAGCCATCATGATCGGTGCTTCTGGGGGGAAACCGAATTATATTGATTTTATTTTATTTTTGGAGCTTAATTACATCAGAGAAATTACCAAAAATATTGATTTTTTTAAAATATTTTTAGGATTTTACTATCTTCCGATTTTTTTGCAAAAATACAGAATCAACCAAAATCAAACATAATATATAACTAGTTGAATGAAAAAAAATTTGTCGTGGAGAACCCGCAGTCGTTATCCTTTAGGTGCGCACGGGATAAACTCCACGGGATTACGCAATAATGTGCAAAACACGTTAATCAAGATAAAACGCATTTAAGCGACAGTTTCTGATTTATGGTACATATAGTTGAATGGATTTTGTAGAAACTCTTCAAAAATTATATGTAGTTGATTCCAGTTGTCAAAAATTATAAAAAAATTGAAATATAGTATTTTTATAATTTAAAAAGTATTTTTTTAATTTTTTTGTAAAATAATCACAATAATTTTTTAAAAATATTTTTAGACTTATTTTTAAAAAAGCCCAATAATATTTAGTCCTTTTACGAGTTTGAAAAAAGAGGAGGCGGCAGTTGTCATTTGTTTGTTGGTACCGCAAATTAAGGATTTCAGGTTTGGTGATTGACATTATCAATTCAACGTCTTACGGGTTCACCCCCTTATGTTGTACTTGCTTTGTACGTATAATGACAACTACTTTAGCTTTTATTAATTTGTATTGTACTAGTATTTTATTAATTAATTAGTCTTATAAAACTTGATGTACTCCTACAAAAAAAATTTATGAGCCCTGTACTTGTTTAAAATATAGTAAGCGAGAATCTTGTGGTATTTACATTTGATCAAATCTCATCAAGGATTTGATAGCTTATGCTTTAGAAGTTTAGCTTATTTTTGTTTTTTTTAAGTAAGTATATAGTTACATTGTTTATAAAAAAAATGAGAGAGAACATAACGTTCCTAAGCCGTGTTCTAAAATTTTTCGATAAATTCTCAATTCAACCGATTAATCCTCTACAAAATATTTAATCAATTCGATTTTTGAAATCCGATTAATTCTTACGAATTTTTCTTTATTGGAGTATATATAATTATTTATTAAAATAAAAATACTATATTAATTTAAATATGAATAAGTATAAAAATTATGATATAATAAGTATATATTTGTCAATAAATAACTAATATAATGATAATAATATATTTAATATAATTTAATATTATAATACATCCGATTTTTACTCCGATTAATCCCCGATTTTCAATTAATTCTAAACCGGTAACTCGACCGATTTTCCCCGATTCCCCATTTTTACAACATTGTTGATAAGTAGTACTCACCTTGGTTGTGAGTGTAAAAACTTTTTAATGTTAATGCACGGGTACATTTATAAGAGCATCTCAAACAATAAGAAACCCTTAACTAAAAGTCTATCTGGCATATCAAAAATAAATATTATAGAGAATATTTAAAAAAATTATCACTCCACAAAACCCTTATCTATAATTTTAGCCAACTTTTTTATTTTGGCTATATTTGTTAAACCCTCCTAGTCTATAGTGAAATTCAATATCATTAGTTACCATATAACAATAATACTTTCTCTTTATAATAACTTCAAATAATAATAACATGCTATTATATTATATCCTATATATAATTAGAGTAAGAGAGTTTATGTGGTACTTTAAGATGGTATGGTCGTCAAGGTCAGGATTGTAAATTCCTAATACTTATCAACTGAAAAAAAAAACAAATACCAAAAAACAAAAACCACCAAAAACCCATATATGTACTAGATTTGCAAAAAAAATCCTAATACTTATCCACCTAAGAAAAAGAAATACAAAATTCACCATAAACATTAAGTTGTAAAAATTAAAAAAGACACACCAAAATTCACCCAATTTTTTTTTATTAAAAATTTGTTAATATAAAAAGTAGACAAACTAAATTAAAATTTACAATACTCGCCATCTGAAAATTATAGAGTGGACAATATAAAATTTTAGTAAATTAAAAATTACAAAAAACATAAATTTCATGAGTAAAGCAAGTAAATAAATCCAAATTAATACTAATAAAAATAATATTATCAACTTATTTATGATAACTTATAAATTCTCATATTTTCTCTCATTATCTTAATATTGTATTATATCCTATACATAATTGGCGCAAATTACAAAAATAAAATTTTGTTTGTATATGGTATAATAAATTTATTAAGTGAATATGTATAAATTTAATCATATTAAAATTAGAAAAATATGAAATTTTAAGTAAAAAACAATACAACAACTAAAATAAAAATAATAATATTAATAAAATAAGTTTTAGCAACTAAATAGAGTTAGAGGTGCCATTTTATAATTTTTCTGAAAAAATAAATTAATTTAATTCAATATTAAAAGTTCATATAAAATATTTATAACATATCCCATGCATTGCAAACAGATTTCAAAAAGTTAAAGAAAAAACAAACAAATAAGAAGAACAAACACATAACAAAAAAACTTAAAAATGTACAAATAAATTATATTAATTAATTAATACACCAAATATTACAACAAGCAAACATTACATTAAAAAAGAACTAAAAAGCTAAAGCAAATCAAAAAACATATTATGTGTGAAAACAATATAAACAAAATTTTAAATGTTTTATATACATATGCATCATTAAAATGAAAAATTAATAAAAAGGATAATTTATATAATAAAAGTAGTAGACATACTCTATAAAATAAGAATTCGCGTTTAATTGGAAATCACACCAAAATTCACCCAATTTTTTTTAATAAAAAGTTTTTAATATAAAAAATTAGACAAAGTAAATTAAAATTACAATATTCGCCATCTGAAAATTATAGTCAAAAATATAAAATTTTAATAAATTAAAACTTACAAAAAACATAAATTTTATGAGGAAATAAAGTAAAGTAAATAAATCCAAATTAATACTAATAAAAATAATATTATCAACTTATTTATGATAATTATAAATTCTCATATTTTATACCATTATCTTAATATTGTATTATATCATATTCATAATTGGCGTAAAGTACAAAAATAAAAATTTAATTGTATATGATATAATAAATTTATATGTGAATATGTATGAATTTAATAATTTTATAATTAAAAAGATATAAAATTTTAAGCAAAAAACAATACGATAACTAAAAAAAAATATATTAATAGAATAAGTTTTAACAACTAAATAGAGTTAGAGATTTCATTTTATAATTATTCCAAAAAAATAAATTAATTTAATTTAATATTAAAAGTTCATATAAAATATTGTAAAATATCACGTGCATTACACGAGGATAAAGCTAGTTTTTAAAATATAGCTAATTATTATAGCCAAATCGCATTACAATTTCAGCAAATTTGAAATATCGATTATTTTAAACTATTTTAACCAATCATCTTACCTAAAATTATTGGAGAATGGAGATGCTCTAACTACACAATTTGATTAAAAATTTATTAATTTTATTATTAAAATACACTAAATACTCATGTAACTCCAATAAATACGTATTTATGAGCATTTTTCTCATATAGTAATATCTATAAATTTTACCAAATTATTTATGCGCAGATTTTTGTTTAAGTTTATTGATTGGAATAATACTAATTAAGGCAGGTGAAAATACAAAGAAAAATATTAAAAATAATAATAGGTGTGCATTTTACAATTGCAATTTTTTTAGCTATATGTATATGAATCTTATATTTTTATAGATATATGTAAAAATATTTAATTATAAGATATTTCAAATTTTCGGGATTTAACTTTTATATTAAAAAATTGTGTGATTTAGCTGTCTAATATAATTTATATGATAATTATATTTTTTTTAATATTTTAATTAACTTTTTAAAAAAAATTATTTTTTTAAAATAGTTTTAGTGTTTAAATTAATTTTACCAATCATATCGATTATTGAAAATTATTAAAAGAGTTTTAAAAAACACGATTTTAACACAACCTTTAATGTAATTTCAATTATAAATCCTCATTAATCACCGACTTTAGAATAGAGTCAAACAATTAAAAAAAAGATTAAATCCTGATAAATTGATATTTTTTTTTGACAAATGCAGAAAGTTCTCATTAAATTGAATATAGTACAGTTGGGACAAACCCCCCAACTGTTGATACAACCAGGTGATAAAACAAAAAACATACTAAAAACAATTAGATGATTTGTTTCCTGATCGTTTAACACATAAAATTTAAAAATTCTTGAAATTAAAAACGAAATCAAAGACATCCCAAGCGATCCAAATTGCAGCAGCATCTCTGAAAATAGCAATATCGCAATTGATCATATCACATAAAAACTATGGTTAACCCAGTGTTCAGAAACACCAATCGCATAAAATGAGATTGGAGAAGCGGCACCCCAGCTATCTAAATGCCGGACATGAGCTATAGACATGCCGAAAGCACCCCAACTATCTACATGTCGGATACTAGTTATAGACATGCCGAAATTATAAACCCATGAAAGATGAACAATCTTTAGTTGTGAAAGGTGAGATCTTGCAATAATCACCACCGTCCGAGATCCGATGCAGACTTTGCAGATCACCAAAAATATCAATAAATTCGTCCTCAACAGATCCATCACCAGATAAACCCAAGCATGACTAAATAAAAATATAACAAACACTCCAAAAGGAGAGACAAAACACACACTTCAAGAGGAGAGACACACAAACACCCAAAAAATTGGGTTTTATTGAAAATAAATAAACGAGAATAACAGAGAATGAAAGGGTTGAAACTTTCCACCGGAGAAAACCAGTGGAAGCCCTCGATTTACTTGAAAATTGACAAACCCTAACAGAGAGGATGAAAGAAGGGAGGCGGCTGAGAGTATTACTAATTCATATATTTATTAATTATATATATTAAGATAAACATAGCGCTATGCATCAACCCCAGACCTCAAATAAAAAAATGTAAATCCAGAAGACCAGGTTTTTTTCATTTTCGGCACTTTAGTTCTCTTGGAGAGCAACTGTCTTGACTTTTACAACATAAGAATCCATTTTCTTATAAAGTAGTGCAGAATTTCATCAACACGCTTGTGCTAAAAGACGAATGTATCCTCCCCTTTTAGTGTACAACCAGTCATTCTCATATACCAATATTATATCTTTACACTAATGCTAGGTCCTCTTAGCCCTTCTACATGCAGGCTAATCTTCAATACAGGGAAAGTAACTTGAACGTTTCAAAAGGGTAATTTAATCATCCAGTTCAAATATAGTAGATTTTAATTAATGTAGAGATTAAGAACAACACGACA
Source organism: Apium graveolens (assembly GCF_009905375.1). Taxonomy (NCBI): domain Eukaryota; kingdom Viridiplantae; phylum Streptophyta; class Magnoliopsida; order Apiales; family Apiaceae; genus Apium; species Apium graveolens. Next base: position 294,223,863 of record NC_133650.1, read on the forward strand.
ATGGTCGAAAAGAAGAGGGACGGCAATATCGGCAATGGTGTGGATAGCACGGTAAGGGTAGCTTAGAGTCTTAGACGGTGTCAATTGTTAGGCAACGACGTGCATTTGAACCCGTAAACATGCAATTTTTTCTTCCTATACGGTTATCTATCTTTTTAACTTAGCCTGTGCTCCCAAATTTTTTAAGAAAGAAAATAATGGAAGAGAAGAGAAAGGAAAAAACGAGAAGCAACAAATTTTCTTTAAGATATTCCAAAGTTATTTCTTGTAAATGAGAGAAAATTTTAAAAATATTGATTTGGAGGGAAATATATTTAAAAAGATGTGAGAACTTCTCCCCGAATCATCCCATTTTTGGGAAGAAACTTTTGGGTGAAAAATTTTGAAAATTTTCTCTCACAATCTTTTCTCTTCTCTCCTTACAAAACTCGGGAGTACGACTATGAAGAAAAATTATAAAAGTTTATTTTGCGTTCTTTTCTTTTCTCTTCTGATTTGAACTCGGGAGCACAACTTTAATCTATTGAATTTATGTAGAAGGTTTTCATAATAAAATTTAAAATTTTACAAGTTTAATAGTGTCCTAAAAAATTATTCTAAACTATAATTTAAAACAATTAGAGCAAGTTTAAGTGTGTTCTAAACTCATGTCCTAAAGCAGAATTTAAGACATTTTATATAAATGGGTGCTCCAACAATAAAACACTAGAACACCCATTAAATTCCTCATTTTTAAGACATCACAAGGCATGCCCGATATTATTTCTATGAATAAAAAATTTCTTTTTCTTCATTTTACGTATCTCTTCTTTCTTATCTTTTTCCCCTCCAATTACAATATATTAAGATGCACAAAAGACAACATTTTGGAGCACAAACTTTACATAAATTTTAAAAGAGCACCCCAATATTATTAAGATAAAGGAAATAAAAAATATTTTCCAGATTATTCAAAAATAATAAATTATACACATATGGTTTGTATCATTGGTACTGTAAAAATGATGAGCCCTAGGAGTGTTCTATTATGGTAATGGATAAATAACTAGGGTGTATTTAATACTAGGGTTCGTGAGCTCCAAGACTCTATTCTGACTGTTCTCGTATTTCGTGACTTAATCTGCCTTCACAAGAAGCCTACGTATCTTGCTGTATGCTAAGGATCAAGTCAAAAAATATAGTTCTGATTTGTGGGGTGAAGCCCCTATATAGGCATGGGATGCCTTGAATTGGATTATGGTTAGGAGACTTGGTGGGGAAGTCTCAGATTTAGAATAGAATTTGGAGTCCTAGAATGTTCCTTATAGGACTGTGTGGCTTGAGTGATACTCTTTTGAGAGTCTGATTATGATTTGAACTTGTTTTCTCAACCACAACTTGGATTGATACAAGACCTACGAATTTTAATAATAAATTCTTGCTTTGCGGGCTTTTTGAGCCCATAACGACATATTAATTGTTGGGCCTTAATAACTGGGTTTCGTCTTTGGACCAAATCAGGCATAATTAATGCGCTTTGTTATTCCCAAACAATGCAACAAGAATTACAGAAGGGGGGTTGAATATAATTCTGGCTCATTTTTCAATTTTAAGACTGTTCTTACTTAATATATATAACAGTGTTTGATTTTGCAAGAAGTGCGAAATGAAACTTATATTGAAATCAAAACGCAAAGTAATAAAACACAAAGTTTTAAAACTTTCTGGTGGATTTGAACTTATCCAATAGAGATATATATTAGCATGAGAACTCTGTGATGCTTGAATAGCACACAGCTACTTACAAGTGAACTTTTTAAACTTACAGAGAAATTCTTAACAGATATAGCTTTTTCCATCTCTCTGAAAATTCTGCTTACGTTTTTATTAGTTCTACTTGCTACACTTGGTTTATATATTACCAAGGTACATGACAGTAAGACAAGATAATAAGACAAACTATATCTAGTCTAACTTCATGTTATTTCACTACTTTATTCCAGCATCATTGAATATCTTCATAATTGCATGAAAATGATAATGCTTCTTTGTTCTCTAAAACCTGTAATTAGGCTGCCACATTCCATTTGCAAACACCCGACGTATGTGACTGTGTTGTCACTGTCAACTGCTCTTTTTAAATTATGATCATCCGTCGGGACTATGTTAGTCATCCGTCAGGAGCCTTGTTGATTATCCGTCGGTAGTCTTTGTAGATCATCCATTGGAAGCCTTTCTGTCACTTGACTCCATTTCACTTATACAGAATTACAAGACATCTCATATTTACAATTAGGCAACCTTTTTTGTATATCAATCTAGTAGTCAACATGACTTAGAGAATCCTACATAATCTACTAGACTAAAATATTGTTGTTTGCAGAAATGTGCTGCAATACTTATTGTTACATAAGCTACACTCTCAATGGATGTTCAGTTGTCATCCGTCGGGACTATAAATATCATCCGTCGGGACTATAATAAAACATATGTCGAGAGCTACAAAAACACTAAGTTAAATCTACTAAGGTGTTTTATTTAACTTATCATCAAGTTCATAACATATTCCTAACACGCTTCTTTATTACCCATTCATGATTATTTTTACCCCCTATCATTTTCCCCCCAACTTCTAGGAAAATATATAAGATTTCGTAGAAGTTAAGTTGTCGTTTTGCCTTGCAGGGTATCATTTTTATCGTAAATTGTGGAGCGACCTACACGTTTATTTACCATTCTCCAGGCTTCAAACTATTTTTTGGAAATTTTTAATACTCATTTTCCTTACACACTTCCTTTGCTAGAATAAGTCTTGAATCGGTTAATGCCCCAATGCTGGGACTTGGGGTCTCGCTCCCTGATCAGCGAGTCGGGGTCCAGGGGCGAAGCGCCCTGGTTTAAGGGTTCGGGGACGCAACGTGGTCCTCGATGGGGGTTGGGGGAAACGCCCCTGACCTTTGGTAAATTTCAAAAATTACTCTTTAATTCATTATTTTTCGGGATTTTTTTCCATAAATATTTTCTTTTTTATGTCAAAAATATAACCGGGATTTTTTTTCCAACCAGGATGTATCCCTAATCGACTAGGATTCTTGGTCGATTTCGACCAGGATTTTGATCGACTTATGGCTCATTTTGGCATTCTGGTCGAGTGAAAATTTGACCATGATTCTGCCTAAAGTCGACCAGAATTCTCATCGACTTATGGGCCATTTTGACACTGTGGTCGAGTGGAAATTCGACTAGAATTCTGCCTTAATTCGACCAGGATCTCATTGACTTATGGGCCATTTTGAAATTCTGGTCGAGTGGAAATTTGACCAGGATTCTGCCCTAATTTAACCAGGATTCTCATTCTTTCATTCATCCTTGGATTTTCTAGATTGTTCTAGATTTTTTTACTTCATGGGCTTTCTCTTTGGGCCTCATTTCGGTGGGTTTTTTCCTCACACTTCAGTCGATTCATTTATCCCTCTCACTGCTATATAAAAGTGGAGTGGAGTGACTTTCTCACTTCACTCTCACTAAAATTCTCTCATTTCACTTTCTAAAAAAGTGATTTCCGGCGAGGAAATTCACAATCATCCTAGGGTTCCATCGTTTGGGCGATTTCCGGCATTCTTTTCTTCATCTTTTTCTGGGTTTCTTCGTTGTAGCTTAAAAAAACTTCATCATCTCTACGCCTTTCTGCAAATCCAAGCCTTCTTCCTAAGCATTCCAATGGAGGATCGTGATCTTGCTAGACTGGCCAAGATGAACACATCCAAACGAGATACTCCGATTGAAATTCTCTCTTCAGTATATACATCTCTTATTGACATGATTAACGTTAGGGGGGATGAATATCCTTCCCTTTCTGGCTTAGATTCTTATAATCACGGGAAGACCTATCACAAATTAGATGGTAGAATAGAGAATTATAATCATTTATATAAGCTTCCCCTCACCTTAGAATTACTTCTGCCACCCCTGGTGACCAAACTTGTCAATGGGAAGGGGATACACTATTTATCTATAGAGAAGCCTTACTAGCTGGCCTTAGGTTCCCATTTCATGAATTCATTCCTCGCATGAATTTCATGAATGCATGGAGGAACATAATTTGTTTTATGGTTCTTTGACTTAGGAATAACTTTCCTCTTTATGTCCCTCTTTTTAGAAAAATCTTTTAATTTTATAATATCCCTTAAACACAAATGGGCTAGGTTCTAATTCGCCAAAGGCCCAAGTGCCCCCACATTTTTTATGGTAATTCTATTCCCGAAAATAACCCAAAATGGAGGGATGAATTTGTTAGATTAACATGGGCCGAAGGTGATTGGGCTACCCTGTTCTGTAGGCCCTTTTATAAGGTGGTTGATGGTAGCCCATTTACCATTAGGTTAACTGATGAGGATGAGGCTGCTTATTAAGCTCTTATTGCGAATAACAACCATACAAATACTCAGACTCTTTTAGAATAATTTTCATTGAAGAGAGTTGGCTTTTCTCGGGCCTATGACAACGGTAATTTCAATTACCCACGCATTTTTCTTTTTTAATTTATGGCAACTTTCGTTCTAACACTTGTCTTTTGTTTATTTTCCTTTCAGCATGTGAGGCCACCAATAACATTAATGAGACTAAGGAGGGCAAAACGGGGCGCCAAAAGCGGCATAAGCTTAGTTAAGACCCAAGGGGCAAGTCCTGATGGGCCGTCTTTTCTCAGGCCCCATATTCCCGATGTGGAGTTGAGCGATGATCTAGATCCCCCTTTGAAGGGTCAAGCCTATAGGCCCAATTGGAGCTTCCGCAAGGGGGACACTATGGTGGGATCCACAAAACACGCCATTGGTCTTTTCACTCCATTACTCCTTGTGATTATACTGACAGAGTCATAGTAAGTGATATCGACAGAAACGAGCACATGGTCGCACAGGCTCAAGCTACGGTATTTTTCTTACCTTTCCTCATTTTTATTCAGTTTCATCTTTGCACGTTCTTGAATTACCTTTTTTTATGTGCAGAGCAACGCCTACTATCAAGCGGCACTCCACCATGCCACATCTTGGAAATCCAACTCGGATGATTTCGAGAAGGAAATGAACAAGTGAAAGGATAGAGTCGGGGTCCTTGACAAGAAGTTGAAGAGCAAGGCGGATGAGTTATCCAAGGCTCATGATGAGTTAGTGAAGCTCAAGAGCGATAACGAGGTCCTAATCGATGAGTACATGAATTTCGAAAAATTCAAGTCTTTGATGGATATTCATAACGAGGGCCTTTATCCCATCCAATTCACCCAAGGATGGGATGCCGTTGTGAAGGAAATAATGGAGGATAGTTTCGATGCTCAATTTGACTCCCCTGTGTAGGAGGACCACATCCTTGATCCCAACGCTTCTTCTCCTATAGCTTTCCCGACCAAAGAAGCAGAAATTTCAGCCCCTGATCAAGAGGAAGGGCGTAATGGGGAGGAGAAGAATGATGAGGAGGTGTCCACCATGGATGACTAGAGCTTGGCTTAACCTTGTGTGGCTTTAATTTGTATTTAGTTTACTTATCTCTATTTGATGACCATCTTTGTAACTTTTAACGTATCTATTTACGCATCTATTACTTTTTTATATTTTCCCCGTAATTAGTTTTGCACAATCCATGCTTGGCACACACTTTATTTGTTACACTTAAGAAAACAAAATCATAAGAAAACTGGAAAAGAAATGAATTCGTAAACCAATAGCTTGGATAAAATGGGTTCAACCCTTACATAATAGAAATGAAATCCTTATAAACTGGAATAGAAATCCTAATGAACTGGAATATAAATCCTAAAGAGCCAAAGCTCATGGTTTCACTGAACCTTATTGTTACTTAGTAGTCTTAATAGCTTAGTACCGTCTTAATAAGGGATCTATATGTAGTAAGTCTTCAAGTTCTATGCATGCTAAGTCCTTGGCACTTCTTATCCTTCCATTGTCTTTAACTTATAGGATCCTCGTCCTAGGACGCTTTTAACCTTATACGGACCTTACTATTTCGGATCTAATTTTCCTTTATGTCCTACTCCAGACATCTCAACTTTTCTTAGGACCAGATCACCTTGCTTGAAAAACCTTTCCTTTACCCTCAGATTGTAGTAGAAAGAAGCTTTCTTCTGATATTCCACAATCTTGGCATGCGCTTCATCACGCACCTCATCTATCAAATCTAGAGCTAGCATTTGTCCTTCCTCATTTTCCTCATCATTGTAGGCTTGAATCCTTGGAGTTGAATGTGATATCTCCATAGAGACGACTGCTTTAGCCTCATATGTCAACATGAAAGGGATTTGCTTATGTCGTGACTCTATATGTGGTCCTATATTCCCAAAGTATTGGAAGTATTTCATCTTCCCAATTGTTCATGGACTTCTCAATCCCCTTCTTTAACCCATCTAGGATAATCTGGTTTTCCACTTCTACTTGCCTGTTGGCTTGAGGATGGGCAACAAAATTAAACCGCGGCTCGATTTCATTCTCTTCACAGTATTTCTAGAATTCCTCATTATTGAATTGTGTCTCATTATCGGGCACCGAAATACGGAGAATTCCATATCTATATATTATATTTTCCCACAAGAATTGAGCAACCTGCTTGGTTGTGAACTTAGCCAATGGCTTGACTTCGATCCACTTAGTGAAGTAATAAATTGCCACAATAAAAAACGTTATTTGTGCAGTGGCCATCGGGAAAGGTCCAAGAATATCCATACCCCACATAACAAAAGGGATGGGATAATTTATGCAAGTTAGCATATCAAGCGGTTGTCTAACAACTGGTACATGCTTCTGACAGCGATCACACCTTTTCACATAGTCTTTGGCATCAGCCATCATTTCTGGCCAATAGAAGCCTAAATGACTAATCTTGTGAGCTAAGGCCTTGCCCCCAAGTATTGACCACATATGCCTTCATGTACCTCTTCTAGAGCAAGTAGGGCCTCATCAAGCCTGACATACCATAAGTAAGAAAATTACAAAGAATATCTTTGGGCTCGTACGGATAATTTTCGTGCCTCCACTGCATCGCTAGGAAGCCATCTGGTATGTAGATGAGCCTTAATGAGATCTATCCAAGATTATCCAAGCCCAATAGGGGCAACCACCTTAACATCAATACTTCTTTTCTTTAAAACACGGAAGTATACACTTCCTGAACTATTCTCGATTTCAGAAGAGGCAAATTTGGATAACGCATCTTCCTTAGAACTATCCTTCATCGGGAAGTATTCTACATGACATTCCTCAAACTAAGTCATCACAGCTCTTACAAGTTGCACATATCTGGCCATGGCTTCATCTCTGGCCTCAAATTCTCCATTAACTTAGGATACCACCAACTTCGAATCTCCACAAACTTTCAAATTTTTAACTCTCAGTGTTCCATCAAGGCCCAAACCAGCTATCAAGGCTTTATATTCTGGATCATTTTTTGTAGTGGCATGGCATACTTAATAAGGATTCCATTGGGACTTTACAAAACTAAACCAGCTCCACTCGAATTTATTTTTGTTGCCCCATCAAAATAGAGAATCCAGAACTCCTTGGTCTCGATATTCTTCTCTCTTTCCATGCCCTGGGTTGTATCTCCTTTATCTTCTTGGTTGTCAATGGTACATTCGACCACGAAGTCAGCAAGAGCCTGAGCTTTGATCGTTGTTTTGAGGCTTATATCTGATATCAAATTCCCCGAGCTCAATGGCCATTTAATTAGCCTTTCAATGGCCTTTGGGCTGTGAATGATGTTTCTCAAAGGATGATTCGTCAATACCTCAATCTTATGGGCTTAGAAGTGGGGACACAACTTCCTTGAGGCCATAACCAATGCTAAAACAAATTTTTCTATGGTGAAATAGTTCAGCTCGGCTCCATAAAGAATTTTGCTGACATAGTATACGGGTTTTTGGACTTTGAGGTCCTCCTTTACCAACACAGCGCTCGAGGTATTTTCTGAAACAGCCAAATATAAGTACAAAGTTTCATTTAGGACTAGTTTGGCCAATAGTGGGGCTTGAACCATGTATTTCTTCAATTCCTCAAACGCCTCTTGACTTTCATCAGTCCAAGCAAAATCTTTTACCTTCTTCAGAGCCTTGAAGAAGGGAAAATACTTGTCTCCGAATTTGAAAATGAGTCGCCCCAAAGCTGCAACTCTTCCAAGGAGTTTCTGTACATCCTTTACAGAATGTGGAGGCTCCATGTCTAAGATGGCCTTTATCTTGTCGGGATTGGCTTCAATTCCCCTCTTGGAGACCATCAATCCAAAAAAAATTCCAAATACTACTCCGAAAGAGCACTTGGCAGGATTCAACATCATTTTGTGGTATCTTAAGACTTCAAAAGCTTCCTTCAAATGGGATATATGATCAGTCTTTGCAAGACTCTTGACTAACATGTCTGTTAGGTCACACACACACTGTAGAGGGGTGAATACAGTGTATAGTACACTCAAATCGAACTTAAAGAACTTGAGTAACAGAAAACAAATTTTATTGAAACAATAAACTCTGTTACAATATGGAACTGTTACCTCTCAGTGATGAACAAATATCACGAAAGCTGCTAGGGTTATATAGAATAATAACTTCGATAATGATAACACTTATAGTGTAAACCCTATGCCTGTGTTTATATACTACACAGTTACAAAATAATCACTAATTGATATGGAATATAATTCTGCTTCCTAAAATATATCAATCAGATATCTTCTACTCCAAGTATTCCATTCTTCACGGAATTCCTTCTTCATGCATATCTCTTCTTATGTTTTATCTCTATCTTCTTTCCTTTAATCAGCTACTGTCCTTATCTGATTGTCCTTCAGCACTTAAGTTCTGATATCTATCTTCTGATGATTATCTCCTGATAATATAAGTACTGATATCCTTAAGTCCTGACTTCCAGTATAAGTACTGATCTATCCTGTTCACACAAGATCTGAAAGCTAAACATAAAACATATTAGCCATGACATTATCAAATATATCTAACAATCTCCCCCAACTTGTAAATTAACAAAATATACAAGTTAAACAGATATTTGATGATGTCAAAAACATTAAGTACAAATGCATGAGAAATAGACTAGATAACTATAACTTACAGTCCTTAAAGTTTTACCACTTTCAATTTCTGATAACAACTTCAATCTGTATAAATATCAGAATTTAAGCAGTTGTAGATCTTCGACTTGGCTTCATCATCTTCTGATCTCTCTGATGTCAGGAGTTGTTCTGAGATAGTTCTTCAACAAACATTTCTCAGCATATCTTAGTTCATCAATCATTCTCCTTTTAACACCTTTAAGCTCTGCAGTATCTTCACCAGTTTGAAAGATTGCAGCTCTGAGATCATTAATCTTTGCTTTCCTTAACTCCTGGTCTAGTCTTATGACATAAGCTTTGTCAGATTCAAGATTGAATTCAAGTCCCTTAATACCAAGATACGTTCTGATCTGTGCAGTATTAGGCTTCATATCAACAATATCCCCATTGTGATCTCTGTACTTTGGAACATATCTGCTGTCAGACTTAACAGAATAAAGCCTTTTCTGTCTCTGAATCTGTTCTTTTAAGTAGTTTGCAGCAGTCTCTGTTATTCTGTCATCCACTTGAAGTAAGAAAAGTACATGCTCCAATTCTTCAAAATACTTCAAAGGAATGGCATTTTGTCTTATATGATAAACCCTACCATCTGTCATGAAATACAACATGATGTATTCTTTCAAGTAGGTATGGTAAACCATCTGTACAGATTCTAGTTGATTCAATCTCTCAGGAGTTGCTCCAATACCTGGTTCACTCAAGGAAGTTGGATCATTGGTAGTGTTGTGTACTCTTCTTTCATCAGCACTTCCCAATCCAGTTTTATCTCTAGCTTCCTTTCCAGTAACTACTCTTGCTTCAAAACCACTTGGAGTAGTCTTCAAAGATTGAGTCTGTTTTGCTTTAGTGAATCCTGGTAGGAGTGTTTTAGATCTATTTTCTGATATCAAGTTAACTTGAGCACTGTCAGAGGTTACTTGCTTCTTCTGAATATCAGAACTTACAATTTCTTGACTCTGAACAACTTGAGCCATGTCAGAGGTTGTTTTAAGAACTTTTCTTGAAGTCAGAGCAAGATCATCTTTTCCATCAGTAATTTCTTCTTCCTCAGGAGGTACATAAGGCTTGATAGGTTCACCAACCTTTTCTTTACCCTTGGATCTTGGATCTATCTGTGGTTGTGATCTAGCCAAAGTTTCTTCAGTATGTATCCTTTCTTTGATCACAATGCCTTTAGGTTTTGGAAGTAACTTTTTACCAGAAGCTTCAGATTTAGATGTGACTTTCTCTGATTTAAGTCTGGCTTCTTCTTCCTTTAAACTTTCCAAGTTCATCCCTGGATTTTCTTGAAGAAATAACTGTCTTGACATTTCCTCATCAAGATCTAGAAGTTCATCAGAACTTATCCTTTTACCAGCAGCAGAACTTATTCTTTTCCCAGTATCAGAACTTGTTCTGTGACTAGCTTGTCTTGATGTAAACCTTCTACCTTGACTATGACCACTACCCATTCCAGAGTTTCTTTGGTCATCTTTTCCATCATCCTTTCCTTGCAGTGTCTTGTTGGTTTTGCATTTGGACTTAATTACCTTCTCCCCTTTTTTGGCATCAGCAGGTAATAAAAGAGAGATAAGTAATTCCACTGAGGTCTGGATTTCAGTAAGTTGCGATTGCTGAGAAGCTTGATTTGTCAGAATTTGATCAATCTGAGCTTGTTGCTTCTCTTGAGTTTTCTCAATTTAAGCAACCCTGACAATGGTAGGTTGGAAGAACTTTTTCTTATCAATTTTCCAAACTTGTTCCTGGTTGATAAAGTTCTCCTGAATCTTGTGTAGCTCTGCATGAGTGTTGGAATGAAGACCTTGTAGATGTTTAGTACTCAATGCAGTGACTCTAAGCTGGGTTTTAAAATCATCAGAATGTAACACTTCATCAGCTTTAGTCAAGTGCTCAGCAAGATGTAAAACATTTGGAACACATGAAACTGAGTTCCATTCCTTAGTCCACTCCTGACCTGCAGGAGTTTCACTCCAAGGTACTGGTGCATCCCTGATAACAAACTCCTTTACCAGTTCAGACTTAGGAAGAGTCAGTGGAGGAGTATGTCCTGAAGGACCTGCTTCATCAGCATCTACAGTTGTAGCAGCCTCACCAGTATCTCCAACATTTGCAGCATCAGAACTTAGAGAATCAGTATCTTCTGATAAGACAACAGTGTGAGTAGCAATGGAGGCTTCAGCATCCTCTAATTGCTGATCTGATACTAAGTTCTGATCAACAGCCATATCCTGATGTTCACCTAAAATCTGATCATCGGCATCTTGATGCAGAGAAGGTGTTAGTGATAACTCAGGAGTTTAAACAGCATCAGTAACAGGTGTTGTGGAAGGATTATTTACTGTTGGAGCTTCTAAGAAAAGTATTTCAGGCACAACCAGGTTCTGAATATCAATTTCAGCACTTGTGCCTGGATCAACAAGAGACACAAAAGGTGAATTAGCCTTGTCAGATACAGGTTCCTGAGATTGAGTTGATGGAGAAGAAGTGACTGGAGCAAATTCCTTGTCTTGTGAGATCAGAGATTCCTGATCCCCTTCCTTAGCTGCTTCCTCCTCATCATCTGAAACTGGCCTTTGTGCCCTCTGTTTCTTGTACTTTCTTGTTGATTTGGATTCCTTGGGAGTTTCAGGAACCGTCATACGTCTAAGCCTCTTGAGAAGCCTAGAACCCCCAATTACAGAATCCTTCTGAGAAGTTGCCTTCTCAGCTTCATTTACCACAGGTTCTGAAGAGGGAATCTGATCCTCAGAATCTGATTCATCTCTCAAAGTAATGCACCTCCTCTTTTGAGGTGTTTGAGGAACAGTCTTTGTTATCTTTGGCTTAGAGGATGTAGGTTTCACAGTAGGTGCTGAAGAAGAAGGTTGAGCAGTCTGTGAAGTGGAGAGATAGGATTTGAGATAAGTTCTGAGGGTAGGTTGAGTAGAATAAGAGATAGGTACTGAGGTTGATGGATTTTGGTTATGGTGAGTTGGTTGAACATTTGAGTAAACAGATTTGTAAGTAGCAGGATCAGCATTTACCAGAATCTGTTTCACAGACTGAGGAATCTGTAATTGTCTCACCATTGATTTCTTTGTGTCAGCATTTATCAGGTCATTAAAGTACCTTTTTGCAACCTTAAAAGATGGGGTTTGAGTACTGACTAACTGGGGTTCAGCAGTACAATACGTATAAATAAGTTGACAGAATCTAGCAAAATAAACAACATCTCGATCCTCTGTCATCCTATCCCCAATAAAACCAATTATACCAGTTGCAAAATCAAAATGAGTTTGATGGATAATAGCATACCCGATGTGCTGACTCAGAATTGGGATGGCATCAAAATTTGAACACTTGTTTCCAAAAGCCTTGGTGATGCAATCGAAGAATAAACTCCATTCTCTTCTGATATTAGCCCGTTTCAACTGTCCAAGTTTCGTCAGACTCTTTTCATATCCCAAATCAGTCATTAACCCCCGAAGTTCTGATTCCTCTGGTATAGAGAAGGTACAATCTTCTGGAAGATGTAATGCTCTTCGTACTGTACCAGGAGTGACTACATAGGATGAATCACCCACTTGGAAGATAATACTGGGAGTTCCTCGTTTACCACCATCATCAAAGACTCCAGTCCTCCAGAACCGCAGAACTTGTTGACTTGAAAATAATTCAGGCTGAGTTAAGGCGTACCCAACCTCACTATGTGCAAGAAGATCTTGCACAAAGTGCAATTCAGATGGAGCTTCAGCATGATCAAGAATTGCAGCATAGTTGTTTGGAACAAACTTTGCTCCATCAATGATTAAATCCTTTGTTGCCATGTGAAAAAATATTGAGATTCAAGTATGTCTGTTAGGTGTTTGAGATAATGTCTGTATGAAAAACCAACGTGAGAAAGAATGAGAAAGAGAGTAAAAGTAAGAAGAGAGATAAAGTATAAAGAAAATAAAAGATTAAAGAAATCTTCTCTCTGTTGTTCTTATACTCTGAAAAATATGTTACCGTTGGACACCTGTCAGACATGCAGTAATAACGGATAGTTACTGGGCTCGAGAAAACAGGAATGATTACTTACCCAGTTGCCTTGTTTCAAGGAAAAACCGTTCCATTTATCAAGAGACACAGTTTTAATTCAAAATTTAAACCGTTAGCACTGATTGAATTATCTTTCACTGCAACATTAATATTCTGAAAATGAATCATGTTAAAAATGACCGAGATAATTTCGATGAATAAGTGCTGACAAAGAATCAGAACTTAAATAAAGACAAAATTTAAATGGTCATCAGAATATCAAGCAGGATTTAACAACACAAGATAAAATAACTCAGAGACAAAATCTTGAAGTAAAAACAGTTTTCATTAGTATATCAAGTCAATACATATATGAAATAGAAATTACATCAATACAAGATTTTCCCTAAGCTTCTAATCCTAACGTCAACAGCTTTAGTCCTAGCTAAGAAGCCTGACAAAGCTGAGGATGAAGAAGAACAGGAAGAAGACGAGATTAAGTCATCTTCCTCTTCCTATCTTCGACGAACAAGATGGCGAGTCGTATGATTCGCTCTTGCTGACGGATAGCTTCCCGCCTTTCCTCCTCCAGGCGCTCCAGATGGCGATGATAATCCATCTCGAAGAATAGAAGGTGAGCCAGCACCTCCTGTGGGATAGAGTCCCAGATCTCCTCAGGAATGGCTGTTATATGCCACTCCTGCTGCCACTCGGCACAACTGAGCTCCATGGTGAAGGTTTGTGTGTTCAAAAACATGTTGTATCGAACCATTGTGTTTTTGACAGAAGAAGGAGGATAAGTGTGTGAGAAGAATGTGATGGAAAGACTGATGTGAAGTGGTTGTTTATATAGGCAAAAGAATGCCAAGAGACGCAAAGATATTTAATGCTGACAGGTAGAATTAATTCTACCTCGGCTCCCTAGACTTTGAAAAAGAATAACAGTCATTGGAAAGAGGAATCATGGTCTAGACCGCACAAGACACAAGAAACAGTGGATTGTTCAAGTACAAAACCATTAATCCTAATCATAGTGACTATTAATCTTCCACTTCAACATATGCGAGTACAAACTGAGACTGTTATTAAATTTCATTCAAAGATAAGCCAAGTAAAGGATTAGACTGAGAAATCAGAACTTAGACCTATACCAGAACTTAACAGTCATCAGAACATAATTTCTTAACTCAAAAAAGGAATGTTCATCTTAGTAAATCCTCATACAAGTTCTTAGTTATGAACGTCAGAACTTAATCATCAGAACGTGTAACTAGAACTTGTCCTCAGAATTTGTGCAAAAATGACACAATGATTGTTTATCTAAAATAACATAGACCACCACAGAAATTTTCATCATTCAGATGGAGTGATTAGTGTGTGCATTAAGCTAAAAAACAGACAAAGAGTAAAGTCTGATTCACTTCAGTACATCTTAGAAATAAGGCATAACTAAAATTTTGCTAAAGAGCTGTCATTATCCTGAAACCTACTGATGAATGAGTTCATGCTTGAGGCCACCTCAACTGTTTTGTGCTAATTTTATGCATCTTTTGAAATTCTATTTTACAGTGGCTTCTCAGTGTAAGTGAGTCACGACTGTTTATCAGAATTTATGCTATTATCAGAGTATTCCTCCAGTAATCATAGAGTGTGAAAAGTCACCAAGAAAATATTTTGCTTTTCTAATGCATATTTACTTAATACCAGCAATGCACTTGGGTCGTCCCTTTCACATTTTTACTCTGGATCTCAAAGGAGTACCTGATTTTAATCTTTGATCTTTTTTCTTTTTCTTTTGATAAGAGAGGTCTATCAGCACTAAGTACATTCAGCAGTTTTACTAGTATCAGAACTTAACAGATGAGTAGCATTATTCTAATTTGTGACTTAGTAATAAGATATACAAAGTAAACTTAACTAAGCTCAATTATCAGAATTTGCTAGTGTCATAAGATTTCCACTGAAATAATTACTTCTTCCATGGAATCATTTGTTTATTGAAGATTACTAGGTCAGTATCTAGCACAGTTATCCTCATAGGATTGAATAATTACTGAAACGGATATATCACTTATTAGAGTTTAGAAACATATATCAGACAACAGTCAGTACTTAAAGACATTTATCAATTAAGCACAGAATACACAATGAGATTAATTCTGTAAATACTGAGCATAAAGTCTGATAACACAAAACAAGTCTAAGCAGATTTAGAGAAAGAACCTGAAACCATTCCAAGTTCATTTACCAATCTTGTAAAAGTAGCTTCACATAATGGTTTTGTGAAGATATCTGCCAACTGTTGATCTGTGGGAACAAAATGCAATTCCACTGTACCTTCATCCACATGTTCCCTGATGAAGTGGAACCTGATGCTGATGTGCTTTGTCATTGAGTGTTGAACTGGATTACCTGTCATAGCAATAGCACTTTGATTATCACAGTAAATAGGGATTTTGAAATATGTTAACCCATAATCCAGTAACTGATTCTTCATCCAAAGAATCTGTGCACAACAGCTTCCTGCAGCAATATACTCTGCTTCTGCAGTTGATGTGGAAATTGACTTTTGTTTCTTGCTGTACCAAGAAACCAATCTGCCTCCAAGAAATTGGCAGCTTCCACTTGTGCTTTTCTTGTCAATTTTGCAACCTGCAAAATCTGCATCTGAGTAACCTATTAGTTTAAAATCTGATTCTCTAGGATACCATAATCCCAGAGCAGCTGTTCCTTTAAGATACTTAAAGATTCTTTTTACAGCTGTTAAGTGAGGTTCTCTTGGATCTGCTTGAAATCTTGCACAAAGACAGGTAGCATACATGATATCAGGTCTACTAGCAGTTAGATAGAGTAGAGAGCCAATCATACCTCTGTAGTCAGTAATATCTACTGATTTACCGGTATCCTTGTCCAGTTTTGTTGCAGTGGCCATTGGAGTGGATGCACTTGAACAATCTTGCATTCCAAATTTCTTTAGCAAGTTTCTGGTGTACTTGGTTTGACAAATAAAAGTGCCTTCCTCATTCTGCTTGACTTGAAGGCCCAGAAAATAGCTAAGTTCCCCCATCATACTCATCTGATATCTTGACTGCATTAGTTTGGCAAACTTCTTGCAAAGTTTGTCATTTGTAGATCCAAAAATGATATCATCAACATAAATCTGGACCAAAAGTAAGTCCTTTCCATGGTTGAGGTAGAACAGTGTTTTGTCTATTATCCCTCTGTTGAATCCACTTTCCAGAAGATACTGAGTTAAAGTCTCATACCATGCTCTAGGAGCTTGCTTAAGTCCATAAAGTGCTTTATCAAGCCTGTAGACATAATCTGAATGTTTGGTATCTACAAAACCTGGAGGTTGTTCAACATATACCTCTTCCTCCAATTCTCCATTGAGAAAAGCACTTTTCACATCCATTTGAAAGACATTAAACTTTTTGTGAGCAGCATAAGCCAAAAATATCCTTATGGCTTCTAACCTAGCAACTGGTGCAAATGTTTCATCATAATCAATTCCCTCCTGTAGAGAATATCCTTTTGCAACCGGCCTTGCCTTATTCCTTGTAATTATGCCATCACTGTCAGTTTTGTTTCTGAATATCCACTTTGTACCAACAACAGATCTATTCTTTGGTCTTGGCACTAGGGTCCAGACTTTGTTTCTTTCAAATTAATTCAACTCTTCCTGCATTGCTTGCACCCAATCAGCATCTTGAAGAGCTTCTTCTACTTTCTTTGGCTCAGTCTGAGAGAGAAAAGAATTGTATAGACACTCATTTGAAGTACCTGTTCTAGTTCTGACACCTGCATCAGGATTTCCAATTATCAAATCAGGTGTATATGATTTTGTCCACTTCCTTGCAGATGGAAGGTTTTCTCTAGAACTGGATGCTCCCCCATGATCCATGCTATCTTCATTTTCATTTTCTGATGCTCCCCCTGAAACTATGCTCTCTGAGTTGGATTCTTCAGTATTTAGATTTTCAGCACTATCAGAACTTGGCTTATCAGAACTTGACGAATCAGAACTTGAAGAGCCAGATGCATGTTCTGATGTTTCTTGAGATGTGGTAGGATCTTGAGTATGCTTCCCCTGCATAGGTGCATCTTCCTTTAACGTAGTCACCACAGTTTCAATAACATCAGAGTTTAATCCGTCAGAGTTTGTAGTATCAGGACTTAGACTTTCAGGTTTTTCAGTATCAGAATATGAGTCTTCATTTTCAAATCTCAGCTGATCATGGTCAACAAAATCTTTAAGACCAGTGATCTTCTTGTCATCAAAAGAGACATTGATAGATTCCATGACCACTTTTGTTCTCAAATTATAGACTCTGAAGGCTTTTGTGGAAAGTGGATATCCAACAAAGATTCCTTCATCAGCTTTTAGATCAAACTTTAATAGCTGTTCAGGATGAGTTTTGAGAACAAAACACTTGCATCCAAATACATGAAAATATTTCAGATTTGGCTTCTTTTTCTTCACCATCTCATATGGTGTTTTTCCATGCTTGTTAATGAGTGTTGCATTTTGAGTAAAACAAGCAGTCTGCACAGCTTCAGCCCAGAAATAGGTTGGAAGCTTTGCTTCTTCAAGCATTGTACGTGCAGCTTCAATGAGAGTTCTATTCTTCCTTTCAACAACTCCATTTTGCTGTGGAGTTCCAGGAGCAGAAAATTCCTGCTTTATTCCATGGCTTTTGCAGAACTCTTCCATTGTCAAATTCTTGAACTCAGTGCCATTATCACTCCTTAAAATTTTCACAGAATCTTTGACCATTTTATCCAGCTGTTTGACATGATCAATCAAGATAGATGCAGTTTCATTTTTTGTGTGCAAGAAATACACCCATGTGTATCTGGTGAACTCATCCACTATGACCAACGCATACTTCTTCTTTGCAATAGACATGACATTTACTGGACCAAATAGATTAACATGTATAAGATGATAAGGCTCAAGAATTGATGATTCAGTCTTGCTCTTGAATGAAGATTTTCTTTGTTTGGCTTTCTGACACGAATCACAAAGACCATCAGGAGCAAATACTGTGTTTGGCAATCCTCTCACAAGATCTTTCTTGACCAGTTCATTTATGTTGTTGAAATTTAAATGAGAGAGTTTCTTATGCCAATTCCAGCTTTCTTCAATTGATGCTCTACTTAACAGACAGATTGCAGAGCCATCAGTACTTGTTGAAAGCTTAGCTTCATAAATGTTACCACGTCTATATCCTTTAGGAACAACTTTGCCTTTAGATTTACTCACAATTTCACAGTGTTCTTCAAAGAAATCAACATGATAACCTCTGTCACAGATTTGACTTATACTCAGAAGGTTGTGTTTAAGTCCTGAGACCAGAGCTACTTCTTTAATGATGACATTCCCAAGATTGATATTGCCATATCCCAATGTTTTTCCAATGTTGCCATCTCCATAAGAAACACTTGGGCCAGCTTTCTCCACAAAGTCTGATAGCAGGGCCTTATTTCCAGTCATATGACCTGAACATCCACTGTCCAGAACTAGAATATTTTTCCTGTTGCCCTGCAATCATAAAGACCACTAATTATTAGTTTTAAGGACCCAGACTTGCTTGGATCCTTTGGTCTTATTAAGTTTGTTAACATTTGCAGCGGATTTAGCATCAGAGTTTATGTTAACATTTTTCTTATCAGAATTTACATTATCAGACTTTGAATCAGAATTTATACTAGAAGGAACAATGGAAACTTTCTTCAAAGAAGGTTTTATTTGATAATAATCATAGTACAGACTATGATATTCCTTACAAGTATAAATGGAATGCCATAAACTACCACAATGAAAACAAGGATTTTGTGGTTTGTATCTAACTGACTGACTCTTAACTCCTGATTTCGAAGGTAAGGAGTTAATATTCTTATTTTTCCTGCAAAAAGAAGCCAGATGGTTAGAACTTCCACAGTTATGACATGTTTTCCTAGGTGCATCAGGAACAGGTTTATAATCATTGCTTTTATTCACACCTTCCTTTCCATTCCTATTTTTCCTAGGTGATTTTACCTTGTTTGCATTCTTGACATCTTTCAGCTTATGCTTAAGCTGCTTCTTTGTCATTAAGCCTATGTTTACTTCAGCTGTCTTTTCCTGTTTTAGTTTGTCAGAAGTTAATTCCTCTTTAACTTCTGATTTCTCATTATCAGACTTTACAGTTACAAACTTAACAGGTTTTAACTTTGGCTTTTGCTTAACAACAGGCTTAATTTCTTCAGTTCCTTTATCATTCTTATTTACTCCATAACCTAAGCCCTCTTTCCAATTTTCACTACTTAGCAAATTTTGAGTTGTTCTGCCAGAGTTAGTCCAAGTCCTGATTATCTCTCTTTCCTTTTCTAACTCAGTTTTTAGAGATTCATTCATTTTTAGCACTTCATCCCTAACATAAAAAGCATCATCTCTATCCTTCTGAGTTTGATGGAATATGACTAACTCTTTTTCTAAGAAATCATTTCTTTTCTTATATGCAAGATTTTCAGAAGTTAATCTTTCACATGTTAAAGTTTGATCTCTATAGCTAACAAACATGGTTTTAAGATATCTTCTCAACTCATTAATATCATCAGTATGAAAAGCATAAGTAGTCTGAGGTACCTTTGTTTCAGCAGCTTCAGAACTGCTCTCAGCACTTTCTTTATCAGCATTTGCCATTAATGCATAGTTCTCCTCACTTTCAGAGTCTGAGGTGTCTGTCCAGCTTTTCTGCTTTGTGACAAGAGCCTTGCCTTTGTCACCCTTTACCTTCTTGCAGTCAGGAGATATGTGGCCTTTCTCACCACAATTATAGCATTTAACATTGGTGTAATCTCCTCTGTCATACTTTCCTCCTCTTCCTCCAGATCTTCTGAAATTCTTCTTATCAGAACTTATGCTTTTCCTGGGAAACTTCTTTCCCTTCCTGAACTTCCTGTATGCAATCTTTGTGATTCCTTTCACCATAAGAGCACACAGTTTCATCATCTCCTCATCAGTATCAGTCTCAGGCAAGCTTTCAGAATCTGAGTCATCATCACTCTCAGAACTTGATGACTCAGTATCAGACTTTATGAAAAGAGCTTTACCCTTGTCTTTCTTTGAGGAAGCTGCTTTGGGGAATTCTTCTTCAGCCTTAAGAGCAACTGTCCTTGACTTTCCTCCTTTCCTCTTGCTTCTTTGTTCCATCTCCAGCTCATGTGTCTTGAGCATTCCATAGATTTCGTCAAGAGTTGTTTCATCAAGATTGTAGTTGTCTCTTATTGTCGTTGCCTTCAAATCCCAGCATTCAGGAAGAGCTAACAGGAACTTAAGGTTTGAATCTTCAAGAACATACTCTTTATCAACCAATGACAAATCATTCAAAAGTTTAACAAATCTATCATATAAATCATTCAATGACTCATTAGTCTTTGAGTCAAAGTGTTCATACTCTTGAGTGAGTATTGTCTTCCTGTTCTTCTTAATTGTGTCAGTTCCCTGACATCTTGTTTCCAGAGCATCCCATATCTCCTTAGCAGTCTTGCAGTTGATTACCCTGTTTGACATTACATTATCAATGGCACTATGCAGTAAGTGTCGTACCTTAGCATCCTTAGCAATTGATGCTATGTCCTCAGCAGTATAATCACTCTTCTCCTTTGGTACGGTCGTTGCTGCTTCACCTGCAACTGCAACAACGAGTTTGGTTGGTTTGTGAGGACCTTCCTTGATTCTATCCAGGTATTCTGGATCTGTTGCTTCCAGGAACATGGTCATCCTTACCTTCCATATGGGATATTCAGATGGTCTCAGTATGGGGACTCTGATGGTCTCATACCGACTCTGAATTTGTGTCTTTGGTGGTTCCTCAGTTGTGGTAGGCTTAGTTGGAGTTTCTGTGTCCGACATGATTGTGTTTGGATCTTTAACTGTATGTAAGTTAACAGATAGGCTCTGATACCAATTATTAGGTCACACACACACTGTAGAGGGGTGAATACAGTGTATAGTACACTCAAATCGAACTTAAAGAACTTGAGTAACAGAAAACAAACTTTATTGAAACAATAAACTCTGTTACAATATGGAACTGTTACCTCTCAGTGATGAACAAATATCACGAAAGATGCTAGGATTATATAGAATAATAACTTCGATAATGATAACACTTATAGTGTAAACCCTATGCCTGTGTTTATATACTACACAGTTACAAGATAATCACTAATTGATATGGAATATAATTCTGCTTCCTAAAATATATCAATCAGATATCTTCTACTCCAAGTATTCCATTCTTCACGGAATTCCTTCTTCATGCATATCTCTTCTTATGTTTTATCTCTATCTTCTTTCCTTTAATCAGCTACTGTCCTTATCTGATTGTCCTTCAGCACTTAAGTTCTGATATCTATCTTCTGATGATTATCTCCTGATAATATAAGTACTGATATCCTTAAGTCCTGACTTCCAGTATAAGTACTGATCTATCCTGTTCACACAAGATCTGAAAGCTAAACATAAAACATATTAGCCATGACATTATCAAAGATATCTAACAATGTCATCTATATAAACTTCCATGGTTTTTTCAATGAGATCTTTTTCACTAACCTCTGATAGGTAGCTCATGCGCTCTTGAGACCAAATTCCATAATAAGATAACAAAACACACCAAAGTCAGTGATGAACGATACCTTTGGGATGTCATCCTTATGCATCTTAATATGATTGTTGCCACTAAATACATCCATGAAACTCAGTATCTCGTGCCCAGCAGTGGCGTCTATCAAGGTGTTAATTTTTGGTAGAGGAAAATAATCCTTTGGGAATGCATCGTTCAGATCGGTGAAATCAACACACATCCTCCACTTTCCATTATCCTTCTTTACCATCGCAGGATTCGCTAACAATTCTGGAAATTATATTTCCTCAATGAAACCGGCCTATAAGAGCTTCTCAACTTCTTGCTTTATAGCTTTCTACCTTTCAGGGGTAAAACTCATTTTCTTTAGCTTTACGGTATTCCGATTAGGATCCATTTTCAACTTGTGGGTGATCAACTCTAGGTCTATACCGGGCATATATGTTACCGACAATGCAAAAACATCATTATTCTTTTGCAAGAACCTTATTAACTTTTCTATAAGGGGCTCCTCCAACGACGCTCCAACGAAAGTTACTTTCTCGGGAGCCAAAGGGATCGGGATCAAGTCTTCTTTTAGTTTTCCTTATTTCTCATCATTCTCACGAATATCCAGATTTTCAATGGGCAAGACCCGCCCTCTGGCTCCATCGGATCTCAGTGAGGCTACATAACAACTTCTGGCCATCTTTTGGTCTCCTTTTTCTTCTCATATTCCGTCTTTGGTTGGAAATTTGATCACAGAGTGATAGGATGAGGGGACTGCCTTGAAGGTATGTATGCATGTCTTTCCCCTGATTCTATAATATATTGATCCAACCTTAACCACCACAAAGTTCAACATCTGCATGTCATGTTTTGGCTTCTACCCCATCATTAGAGGTAGTTTAATTATCCCTTCAACCAAAAATTCGACTCCAGTGAAACCATATATCGGCATATCATTCGGGGTTAATTGAGAATCGTTGTATCCCATCCTTATGAAGGTATCATAGAGTCATATGTCTACCGATGCCCCATTGTCTACAAGAACTCTTTTTACCGAACTATTTCCTATGATATGTGTTATGACTAGGGGATTATCATGGGGAAACTTGACCCCCTCCAAGTCGAAATCATCGAATACCATTGCTACTCCTGTCTTAGCCCTCTTCGGAGCTTCCCGAACTATGTGCATGACTTCTCTAACATAAGCTTTTCTTGAGTTTTTAGATGAACCAACTGTAGTTGGTCCTCCGAAGATTGTATTTATCACTGGTCCTTGGGGTTGGGGATGTCGCCCCTGATCATATTGATCTCCCCTACGGTCATCGAAGTTCCATCTTCCATTATTATTTCTTTCTCCTCTCTCTCCATCTCTAGTATACTTACTCAATTTTCCTTTTCGAATAAGGAATTCAATTTCGTCTTTCAGTTACCTGCACTCATCGGTGTCCTGCCTCACATCCTTGTGAAATTGACAATATTTGCTTTTATCTATCTTGGCAGGACCAGCCTTCAGGGGGCCATCCTTATGAAGGTATCATAGAGTAAGATGTCTACCACTGCCCTATTGTCTACAAGAACTCTTTTTATCGAACTGTTCCCTATGATATGTGTTATGACTAGGGGATCATCATGGGGAAACTTGACCCCCTCCAATTCAAAATCATCGAATACCATTACTACTCCTGTATTTGCCCTCTTTGGAGCTTCCCCAACTATGTGCATGACTTCTCTAGCATAAGCTTTCCTTGAGTTTTTAGACGAACCAGCTGCAGTTTGTCCTTCGAAGATTGTATTTCCTTTTCGAATAAGGAATTCCATTTTGTCTTTCAGTTGCATGCACTCATCGATATCATGCCCCACATCCTTGTGAAATTGGAAATATTTGCTTTTATCCAGCTTGGCATAACCAGCCTTCAGGGGCTTAGGCCAGCAAACATCTCTATCTTTCTTGATTTCCGTCAAGATTTGGC
The DNA here is from genome assembly GCF_009905375.1 of Apium graveolens. Classification (NCBI taxonomy): domain Eukaryota; kingdom Viridiplantae; phylum Streptophyta; class Magnoliopsida; order Apiales; family Apiaceae; genus Apium; species Apium graveolens. The sequence continues at coordinate 294,247,558 of NC_133650.1, forward strand.
TCCTAGGAGCATTCAATCTAGCATACTCAGTAAACTTTTGCCCAGGTCCCCCTTCTTGGGTGGTGAATCAACGTCTTTCTCAACCCTAGAATACTTGTTCTTGCCGTTGTATTCCTGGTATGTCTTCCGCTTCTTGCCTCCAGTGGGCTCATTATTCACTACTGTTTCTTCATGATTTTATCAACTTGGATGTATCTCCAGCTCTATTTTGGAGTTGCAACATATTTTCCGGTGGCCTCTTGGCCAAAGACATCTTGAAGAACTCATCCTTGATTCCTTATTGTAATGCTATCATGGCTACCTTGTCATCAAGATCCGGGACCTTCAGGTCTTCTTTCATGAAATGATTCAGATAATTTTAGAGGGACTACTTCGCTCCCTGTACAATACTCATGAGAGATGCAGAGCTTTTTTTATGCACCTTTCCGCTGATAAACTGCTTGATGAAAGCTTGGATCAATTCTCTAAAGGATCCAATTGAGTTTGGTGGCAAGCGGATGTACCCCCTTTAGGCCATCCCTATTAGAGTTTGAGGAAAATCCCGACATTTGATTGCATCATTTACGGGTTGCAGCAACAGTGCATTAGATAAGGTTCTGACGTGATTAGCTGGATCTCCCGTTCCATCATAGGATTTTATAGTCGGAATCTTGAACTTCCTTGTGATATAGGTGTTCATGATTTATGCCATAAAAGGCGGGGTTGGATCGTCTGGGTCTCTGAGGGGAAGCAATTCAAATGGGTTTTTTCTCGAGGAACATCCATTGATTTTCTCCTAGGATTTTCCTCCAAATCGATGACTTGGGCAGTTCCCTTAGTTCCTCTAGCCCGGTTTGCCCTTGTTGGCTGCCTAGCCTGACTCATCTCTATATTTTGCCTTAGCCTTAAGATTTCTTCCTCATGGGAAAGTATCATTTCTTCGAAAGTCTGGGATACCACCACCTAAACCTCTTGAAGTTCGGGTTGCCTTCCCCCAATGGGCTTAAGGTGCCTACCTCCAACGGGCTCTTTACCTCTTATTCTCCTCCTATGATGGGCATCTTCATCAGTCGACTCTCCACTCTCCTCAGTTCTATAGGTTACTGATACATCTTTTCATTTTTGATTGATTGCAGACCTCTAAGATAATTAAGGTCGTCCCAAGGATGGGATCGAGGTGGTAGGGGTGGCCTACTCCCTCCAGCCTCCGAGTAAATTAGCATCCCATATGTGGCATTTACGGGCATATGATACACTATGGTTGAGATCTCGAAACCCGCAGATTGAGTTCCCAAAGGAGCATTCAGATTCAAGTTCTGAGGGTTTTCCCCTAAAGATGGGGTTTGCTGGGATCCGCTGTTCCTTGAGAGTAAGTTGAGTGAGGGGGGATCTCAATGACGGATGAAATTGTCTGGGTATTCCCGGCCGGTGTTCCTTTAGGGATGTTGTAAGTCATATGTCATAAGCCTATTTGTATATTCGAGGATTCAACTCAACTCAAATAAGAATGTAATAAGTAAATAGTGGATCGACCGTCAAAGAGATCTCGCAAAGTAATATCTGTCAAAGGATTCAGAAACAAGGTTCATCTACAGACTTGAGGAGTTAATTCACTGGAAGAAGTTCAAGAAGTTGATCATGCCTCAGTGATATAAACCAAGATCGTGGATTTAATCAAGTGACAGAGATCTCGTCAGAGTATCATTAATTACAAGGATTTAATCTGAAGAAAATCAAAGTGTCAAAGTCAAGACATGAAGAAACGTCACGGAAGTTAGTCACTCATGAACCAGACAGTACATCGAGTGTCAACGTTGAAGTGGTGGAATTGATTCATAATTTTCAGTGATTTTCAGAAGATTTGCAGAAGAATGGTTGCTGCTCAAGACTAGAATTAATTCTCTATTAATTAATTAATTCATCTAATTTAATTAAGAAAATAAATTATATCTGCAAAGAATAATTTATTTATTAATTGAATTAATTGATTAATTAATTCTGAATTAATTTTAGGAATTTTCAGAAGTTTAATTGGATTAAATTCAAGTCTTAAATCAGCAAGACAAATGGAAATGAACTAGCATGACAATCTGGATTGTCATACCGATTGTCATGCCAAGTCATTTCCATTGTCATACCGAAAGTTACTCTAGGAGGATAATTGTCTTGCTAGTTCATTCTGATTGTCATGCTAGTTCATTCAGATTGTCTTGCTAGTTCATTCAATTGTCCTACCGAAAGTCTTGCCAGCTATAGGATTGTCATGCCAATTCAATTCTATTGGTTTGTTGATTAAAAAGAAGCAGAAGACCTTTTTTCAATTATCCATCATTCAAACAGAAGAACAAAGAACAAGAAAAGCAGCCGCCTTGAAATATTACATTTTTCATCTGTTTAATTCAAGATCAATTTCTAGATTGTAAAGTTAAATCCAATCAACTAGAAATCTTTATCTTGTTCTTGTGTAACAATCTAGCGGATCAAAATCCCTAGAACTTAATCTCAAATTGCGTTTAGCATTTGAATCTTTTTATTACAAAAATAGAAAAAGTTCATGTCGAATTTATTCTAGATTTGTGATAATTAATTTGAGATTAATTCCTTGTAATCGATACAGTTGTTGTAACACCTTTCAAGTTTAATAATATTTTTATTTAACTTGAATTTTGTTTCACATTTTTTATTCCGCATTTAATTCGATTATTCGGTACTGTTTGTATTCAACCCCCCCTTCTACAAACACATTGGGACCCAACAATTGGTATCAGAGCCTTCTGATTAACGAACAAATCAAGATCCTAGACTTTTGTGATTTTTCAACTCCTTGAATTTTTATTTATTCAAAAATTCATAATGACTTCACATAAAGTTGGAACCGTTAAAATTCCACAATTTGATAAAGAGAATTATATCATGTGGAAGAAGAAGATGCTATTATTCTTACAAGTTGCAAATCCCAAATATTCAAACTTGTTAAAGAAGGGTATAAAAACTCCGATGGTTATTGAACCGGAGGTAATAATAGATGGTGTGGTGACTACTGAAGCTAGAACCTATCCAAAAGAGCCTGAAGATTTTACTCCTGCTGAGAAGGAAGAAGCCTCCTTGGATGCCAGCCTTCAATTAATATTAATTGATTCCCTTGATCCCTTGATGAACAGACATGTGATGAACTGTAAAAATTCCAAACACATGTGGGAAACTATTGAGGTGATTAATGAAGGCACAGAGGAAGTTAGGGAGAACAAGTTGGAAATCCTAACCTCTGAATATGAACATTTCAAATCAAATCCAGGAGAAGGAATTACTGAAGTGTTTGAGAGGTACAATGCGTTGATCAACAACCTGAACATCAATGGAAAGTATTATTCAATCAGGGAGGTCAACAAAAAGTTCCTTTTAACACTGCCAGCTCATCTTGAACATAGAATCACTGCCATTAGAGAAGCTAGAGATCTGAGTGAGATTTCTTTGGACAGGCTCTATGGAGTGTTAAAAACTTATGAGTTGGAGCAGATTCAACAGAAGGAAGTCTACGGGAAGGATAAAATGGTCAGCACATCTAATGCACTTGTAGCTAAAGGTCAACAACAACAACAATCTCAACAGTTAGAAAGAATGGTACGGTTTTCCAAGGGTGAGGAAAATGAGTTAGTAGCAGAATATGATCCTCCTACTACAAATCAATCAAGTGATGATTTTTATTCCTTGGAAGAGCTGGAGCAATTGGAAGATGAATCAATGGCCCAAATTGTCAAGAGATTCTCCCATGTCAGATTCAGGAGGAATCCCAAGCTTAAGTACAAGTCCAACTACAACAAATTCCAGAAAGGTGGATCTTCATCCTCTAACACCAGCAGTGGTGGGTACAAAACAGGGATGGTTGATCGAAGCACCATTAGATGCTATAACTGCAATGAGTTGGGACACTTTGCCACAGAATGTAGGAAGCCAAAGCAAGTAAGAAAGAACTCTGAAAGGGCTTATCTGGCAAAGGGAAGAAGCTGGGATGATACTGATAGTGAAGATGAAGAAGAAGGAAATCTTGCTCTTATGGCTATTGATGGAAAAGCTTCATCGTCAAGAAAAGAGGTAAAACTTTCTGATGCTGAAATGGTTTATCATCTAAGAGGTAACTTAGATTGTGCACGTCGTGATAATGAACTGTTAAGTTTACAGATCACAGACCTTGAGAAAGAGGTCAATGAATTAAGACTTGTGCACATTAATCAAGATAAATTAAAAGAACAGGTATCTTTTCTAGAGAATAGAGTTGACTGTTATAGAAAACTTGAAACTATTCTCAAAGACAAGATCACCGGTCTTGAGACTAAGGTTAGAGCCTACTTCAATTCTTGTTCGAAGGCTAAAGAGTTCTACAGTAAGCAAGCTGTTAATCAAACATCTGGAATAGGTTATGATTACAATGCTGCTATTGGAGAATTAGGCATAAACTCCCCTCCTCATGTATGTGCTAAAGGGAGGGAAGTACCACATGTGCTTAAGGGTGTTGATGAACCCCTCTATAAAGCATCAATTGCTGAACCATTTGATGCGACCTCTTCTGTTATTCAAGAAGAAATACGTGCTGAGGATCATGCTTATGAGAAGATTGTTTCCAAGTCATGTGAGTCGAAAGTTCCAGTCAAAGTTGTGAAAGCAACTAAGATTAACTCAGACACACATGAGTTGGATAACAATAATGCCATGTCTACCATGCATAAATTGTCTGCTGTTAATCACTCTCATAGAGCATGTAGTATTGCTAATTGTATGTCTTGTGCTTTTAATATGATGTATGCTTATTTTAATGGTAAGCATCTGTCTAATGATAAGACTACTCCTCGTCAGCATGTGAATAACAAGAAGCATGATAGGTCTAAGACTGCTAGTCCTTCTAAGGCTAGAAAGGAGACATTTGTGCCTAAGCCTAACCAGAAATTTGTTAAGGCTATTTACAAGGTCAAATGTTCAGTCATTGAGAATGTTGAGATCGTTAAAATTAAAAATGTTGTTTTGCCTGACAAAGGACAGTTCTACAAGTATGCCGGGCCCAACCAAGTTTGGGTTCCGAAGAAGGTCTAATCCATTTGTAGTGCAGGGCATTAAACAAGTATAACCGGTAGTGTAGATTCTTGACAGTGGATCATCAAGACATATGACCGGAGATAGAGCCCTGCTATCAAATGTGGTTGAGAAAGCTGGCCCCATGGTTACCTTTGGAGATAACAGCAAAGGTTTATCTGAGGGATATGGCTGTTTGCAAGCTGGGAATGTTATCATTGTAATTTTGTATATTGTGCTAGGTTATTATCAGGAAGCAGTATCCAACATATAGCACCAGTGACGAGACTTGAGAATATTACGACATATCAGGCACCTGCTGCACATTACACTTGGAATTGTACTCTAGTAAGATGTGTACAAGTGTACTCCTGATTGGTGAGTTAAAAGAGGAAGTCAGTGCACCACAGTTCATGGACTTTGCAGCTGCAGATCTATTGGACTATGCAATCTCTTCTTCACAATCTCACTTCAGGTTGGTATGAACTAGTATACTGCTCAAGCAATCGTCAAAGACATGGTATGGCACTCTAACTGCAGTTATAATTTTATATGAATAAGTAGAGTCGTCATATTAATAACTATCTTATCACTAAGCACAATCATATTGTTTTATATGTGGAGTGGTATATTGATTATGCAACATAACAATTAGTATCTAAAGTACTTGACAAGTATCGGTCAATGATATGTTGTTAACATTATGTTGCAGATATTTGTAAGCTTTTGATATGAATGAGAATTACTTAGACTTTACCCTAAGTGATCAATGTTTTATCAAAAACTCATTCATATTGAAAAACAAAATCAAACTTCTTCCTACATTAGTGATTTCTTATTTCATGTAAAATCTTTTGAAATCACTATTGTAAATCATTTTCTCTCTATTACCATATGTTCTGTGTTACAGGTTCAGTCTCCAATGACTTTCTTTCATTGACAGTCATGAGGTTGAAAACCCACAACATCTATCCCAGACTGTAAAGACAAACACACAAACAGAACCAACCAACACTCTCTTACCACTAAATGTAGTATGAATGAGCGTGAGGGAGATAGTGCCTTAGTGCACCACATAAGGAAGGTTCTGTAGTCAACCCAGTAGCTCTGTCTCATACATAGATGAGTAGTATTTAAACCGAGACAACTGCTAGCCCCCATACATCTTCTCAAAAAGATGTAATGGCTGAAAAGGCACAAAAACAGTTACTAGATTCATTCTCTCAACAGGGTGAGTCTATTGAATTTTGCCTGTCGGCCAAGGTATCCGATGTAGTGTCACCACTTCAAACATAATCAATTCTTGATGCACAAGGAGAGGTTACACACACAAAGGATGAGTTGACGGAAACAAGAGTTTCGACCATTTTAAGGTCAGATTCGATTGTTCAAGGTTCGTTAGTGGACCAATTGCCTTTACAGGTGTTAGGAGAGGATACTGATCCAAAAGCCATATGTCAGTGGTCAGTGTCTACCTCCCCAGGCTTAAATCCCCTGGATGCATCTGCGGATAGTGGATCTGACATAGGTGCAGATCGGCAACTTGTTGACAATGATTCAGATATTACCTGATAAGTCACAAGGAAGTGTCTTCACAGACATTAGAAGGGAACTTTGATCTTTATGCTAAATTCTTTGGATCATTGTTTACCTTCCCAGAATTCAAATCTGGAACCCTAAAAGGGAAACTAGCAACTTGTAGATTATGACTCAGATTCATCTGACGAGTTTAACAAGGATGGGGATTTGTGAACTCCCATTGCACCACCTGTGACCTCCTTAAGGATGGCTAAGGTGATTTTCCTTGCAGGTACAGCTGGATTATGGAGCTATGAGAGAAGAGTGATACACTTGTGAGAATGAGTGTAAACACGAGTGGAGAGAAGAGTGAAACACATGTGAGGTACACTAAAACACAATCACACACTCACAGTGAGGAAGAAAGAGAAACTACTTGTTATTTCTTTTCCAACCAAGTGAAATATGAGAACTCCTTCAGACGACGGCATACATTCCTTCTTTAAGGGGGAGATAAAAGCTTAAGTAATAGTTTGGAGGATTCCTCAACTAAGGGGGAGAAATAGCAGGGAGGAAGAAAAAGATCCTAAAAATGTACACTACACCACACCATTGTTGTTTCTAACTACGGATCCTATTGTACGGGAGAGGTGGTAAACACAAGGTGATTTCCTAGTAAGGGAAGAAGCAGTTAGAGGAGTACCATTGGTTTTTATCTGCGGATCCTATTGTACGGGATATGTGGTAAAACGAAGGTGATCTTCTTTAATCAGTTGATTCTCATAGGGGGAGAAGTTAGAGGAGTACCATTGGTTTTTATCTGCGGATCCTATTGTACGGGATATGTGGTAAAACGAAGGTGATCTTCTTTAATCAGTTGATTCTCATAGGGGGAGAAGCAAGAGATATGGGCTTCTCAACAGGAAATGTGGTTGTACAAATGAAGATGGAACTACTTGAAGATATGTTCAGTCTAGAGGAACATCTACTTGGAATCTGGAAAATGTTAAATCTCATCCAGAACTTTTCTGCTATTTACTTTGCATGTATGTTTATATCTTTTTCTTATTTGTTAGTTGAGTTATCCTCTAGGTATTTGTGTGTTATTGTCTAACAAACAAATAGGGGGAGATTGTAAGTCATATGTCATAGGCCTATTTGTATATTCGAGGATTCAACTCAACTCAAATAAGAATGTAATAAGTAAATAGTGGATCGACCGTCAAAGAGATCTCGCAAAGTAATATCTGTCAAAGGATTCAGAAACAAGGTTCATCTACAGACTTGAGGAGTTAATTCACTGGAAGAAGTTCAAGAAGTTGATCATGCCTCAGTGATATAAATCAAGATCGTGGATTTAATCAAGTGACAGAGATCTCGTCAGAGTATCATTAATTACAAGGATTTAATCTGAAGAAAATCAAAGTGTCAAAGTCAAGACATGAAGAAACGTCACGGAAGTTAGTCACTCATGAACCAGACAGTACATCGAGTGTCAACGTTGAAGTGGTGGAATTGATTCATAATTTTCAGTGATTTTCAGAAGATTTGCAGAAGAATGGTTGCTGCTCAAGACTAGAATTAATTCTCTATTAATTAATTAATTCATCTAATTTAATTAAGAAAATAAATTATATCTGCAAAGAATAATTTATTTATTAATTGAATTAATTGATTAATTAATTCTGAATTAATTTTAGGAATTTTCAGAAGTTTAATTGGATTAAATTCAAGTCTTAAATCAGCAAGACAAATGGAAATGAACTAGCATGACAATCTGGATTGTCATACCGATTGTCATGCCAAGTCATTTCCATTGTCATACCGAAAGTTACTCTAGGAGGATAATTGTCTTGCTAGTTCATTCTGATTGTCATGCTAGTTCATTCAGATTGTCTTGCTAGTTCATTCAATTGTCCTACCGAAAGTCTTGCCAGCTATAGGATTGTCATGCCAATTCAATTCTATTGGTTTGTTGATTAAAAAGAAGCAGAAGACCTTTTTTCAATTATCCATCATTCAAACAGAAGAACAAAGAACAAGAAAAGCAGCCGCCTTGAAATATTACATTTTTCATCTGTTTAATTCAAGATCAATTTCTAGATTGTAAAGTTAAATCCAATCAACTAGAAATCTTTATCTTGTTCTTGTGTAACAATCTAGCGGATCAAAATCCCTAGAACTTAATCTCAAATTGCGTTTAGCATTTGAATCTTTTTATTACAAAAATAGAAAAAGTTCATGTCGAATTTATTCTAGATTTGTGATAATTAATTTGAGATTAATTCCTTGTAATCGATACAGTTGTTGTAACACCTTTCAAGTTTAATAATATTTTTATTTAACTTGAATTTTGTTTCACATTTTTTATTCCGCATTTAATTCGATTATTCGGTACTGTTTGTATTCAACCCCCCTTCTACAAACACATTGGGACCCAACAGATGTTGAATCTGCTCCGTGTGTTCACCATGGTTGTTGTTGTCTTCCCACAGACGGAGCCAAATGTTACGGATAAATAACTAAGGTGTATTTAAAACTAGGGTTTGTGAGCTCCAAGATTCTATTTGGATTGTTCTCGTGTTTCGTGACTCAATTTGCCTTCATAAGATGCCTATGTACCTTGATGTATGCTAAGGATCAAGTCAAAAAACGTAGTTCTGATCTGTGGGGTGAAACCCCTTATATAGGCATGAGATGCCTTGAATTGGATTAAGATTAAGAGACTTGGTGGGCAAGTCTCGGATTTTGAATAGACTTTCGAGTCCTAGAATGTAAAGATTTATTTCCTTATATAACTGTGTGGCTTGAGGGCTACTCTTTTGAGAGTTTGATTCTGATTTGAACTTATTTTCTCAACCACAACTTGGGCTGATACAAGGCCTACGAATTTTAATAATAAATCCTTTGTTTGCGGATTTTTTAAGCCCAATTAACGACATATTAATTGTTGGGCCTTAAAAACTGGGTTTCGTCTTTGGACCAAATCTGGCATAATTAATGCGCTTATTTATTACGCATTCAGGATTATTTTTACCCCCTATCAATTACATATTGTTAGATATATTTGATAATGTCATGTGTAATATGATTTGTGTTTAGTTTTCAGATCTTACCTAACAGGACAAATCAGTACTTAACTGGAAATCAGCACTTATATTGAAGACAGAACTTAAGTTATCAGAACTTAAGTTATCAGAACTTAAGTGATCAGAAGATATTTATCAGGAGATAATATCAGGACTTAAGATGACTTTCAGATGAGGCAGGCGGCTGATTGAAAGGAAAGAAGATCGAGACTAAGACATAAATAAATATGCATGAAGAAGGAATTCTTTGAAGAATAGAATACTTGGAAGAAAAGATAACTGGTTGATATATTTTAGGAAGCAGAATTATATTCCATATCAATTAGAATTTATCTTGTAACTGTGTAGTATATAAACACAGGCATAGAGTTTACACTATAAATGTTACGATTATCGAAGTTATTATTCTTTGTAACTCTAGCAGCTCTCGTGATAATTTGTTCATCATTGAGAGAGGACAGTTTCATATTGTAACAGAATTTATTGTGTTGAATAAAATCGTTTTTCTGTTAATTGAGTTCTTATAATCGATTTGATTGTGCTAAACACTGTATTCAACCCCCTTCTACAGTGTGTGTGACCTAACAAGTGGTATCAGAGCTATGGTTGAAACGGTCCATAACAATCTCAGATGGGCTCCAGAAGTGACCTGAGAAGAGGCAGATGGGCTTGCCCCAGAATGGGCTCAAGGAAAAAGGCAGACGAGCCTTCCAGTATGGGCCTAGGGGGAGCAGATAGCCAGATGGACTTTCAGTATGGGTCGAGGGGGAGCCTAGTCACACTGAAGGAGGCAGAATCGACAGGTGTCGGGCCCGATGTGTGAAGGGGAGATTGTTAGGAGTTGTCCCACATCGTTTGTGGGAGGGGCAGTTTGCTAGAATATAAGCAGCCAGACAACTCCAATTAGTATGAGGCCATTTGGGAGGTGCCCAAAAACAAATCCGTGTGGGCTTGGCCCAGAACGGACAATATCATACTAATGTGGAGTTAGGTTTGCTCAGTAAGCCCAACAAGTGGTATCAGAGCTTGATGATAAAACTGGGAGTTTCTTCTCAGAAAGATACGGTAACTGGGAGTTCTAGGCCCCTCAAAAGGCCTATAAAGTTAAAATCTGATGATAAAAATCCTATAGTGTCTCCACCTTTGAAGAAATTAAAGAAACAGAGAGCTCATAGGGACATAGTTGAGTCAGATTCAGATGTAGTGGAAGCAGCTAAGGAAGGGGATCAGGAATCTCTGATCTCAACAGAACCTATTATTATTGAATCACTTCCTTTTGCACAACATGAAACTGCTCAAGCTAAAATACCTACACCTCCTATGTCACCTATAGTTGATTCGGTACATACTGAAGAACTAGGTATAAGTGCTGAAATTGATATTCATAACTTGATTGTGCCTGAGGTTTTGTACTTGGAAGCTCCACCAATTCCACTCACTCCACCAATAACATCAATTTTGGATGTTGACCAGAACCTGGCTGCAGATCATAATTTAGAGGATGATGTTGAAGCCTCTATAGCCTCACATGCTGCTATTTTACCAGAGGATGCTGATACTGCAGGATCTACAAGTTCTGATGCTGCCAATGAAGAAATTACTGGTGAAGCTGCTGCCAATTTAGATGTTGATGCAGTTGGTCCATCTGGACATGCACCTCAATAAACTGTTCATAAAGCTGATTTAGTCAAAAAGTTTGTTACAGGGGAAACACCAGTACCTTGGAGTGAAACTCCTAGAGGAAAGGAGTGGACTAAAGAATGGAACTCAGTTAGTTTTGTTCCTTCTGAAAAGATTCTTGCTGAGCATCTTGCAAAAGCTGATGAAATGCTGATAAATGATGATTTCAAGGCACATCTGAGAGTTACTGCATTGAGTACTAGGCACCTTCAAGGTCAACACTCAATAACTCATGAAAAGGTGAATAAAATTCAGGAAGCTCTAATCCAGCAAAATATGAATGTGAAACATGAAAAGAACAGATTTTTCAAGCCAGCCTTTGACAGAATTGCCTACATTGAGAAAACTCAGAAGAAGCAACAAACTCAAATTGAAGAAATTCTGAAGAATCAAGCTTCTCACCAAAGTCAACTCAATGAGATCCAATCCTCAGGGAAATTGCTTGTCTCTCTTCTTTTACCTGCTGATGCCAAAAAGGGGGAGAAAGTGATTAAGTCCAAATGCAAATCTATTCAGACACTGAAAGGAAAGGATGATGGAAATGATGACCAGGGAAACTCTGATAAGGGTAGAGGTCAAGGTCAAGGCAAAGGGTTTTCATCAATTAAAGCTAGAATTACAAGTCAAGGAACAAGTTCTGATACTGGGAGAAGAATAAGTTCTGATACTGGTAAAAGGATAAGTTCTGGTGAACATCTGTAACTTGATGAAGAAATTTCAAGGGAGTTATTTCTTAAAAAAAATTCAGGGATGGACTTTGAGACAAAATCTAAAGCTTCTCTTGTTGAAAGAAAATTTCCAAAACCTAAGGGTATTGTGATAAAGGAAAGAACAAATTCTGATGCAATCAAAGCCAAATCACAAATGGAAATTGATCCAAGGTCCAAGGGCAAAGAAAAAGTTGATGAACTTGTAAAGGTTTATATGCCAGTCATGGATGAAGAAATAACTGATGATGAAGAAGATACTAGTCTTACTCTAATTTCAAAGAAGATTTCTCAAACAATCTCTGACATGGCTCATGTTGTTCCGAGTCAAGATGTAGTAAGTTCTGATATGACAATGAAGCAAGCAACCTCTGACTTAGCTCAAGTTGGCTTGATATCAGAAGATAAGGAAAAGGAAACCTCTGACATTGCTCATGTTAAACCTTCAAAGATACTCCTATCAGGATTCACCAAAGCTAAACAGACTCAACCTTTGAAGACTGCAACTAGTGGTTTTGAAGCAAGAGTTGTTACAGGAAAGGAAGCAAGAGATAAATCTGGATTGGGTAGTTCTGATGAAAGAAGAGTACATAACACTACCGATGATCCAACTTCCTTAAGTGAACCAGGTGTTGGAGCAACTCCTGAAAGAATGAATCGACTTGAATCTGTACAAATGGTTTACCATACCTTCTTGAAAGAGCATATCTTGTTATATTTTATGACAGATGTAAGGGTATACCAAATTAGGCAGAATGCTATACCACTGAAGTATTTTGAAGAACTGGAACATGTTCTATTTCTACTTCAAGTGAAAGACAGATTAACATATAGTGCTGCAGGGTATTTAAAGTCTCAAATTCAAAGACAGAAGAAGCTTTATTCTGTAAAGTTTGACAGCACATACTGTCCCAAGTACAGAGATCACAAAGATGATATTGTCGATATGAAGCCTAAATCTGCTAAGATTATAACTACTTTTCTGGGTTATAAAGCTGTGAAATTCAATCTAGAGTCTGACAAAGCATATCTGATTAGACTAGATCAGGAGATAAGAAAAGCTAAGATAAATGATCTCAGAGCAGCTATTTTTCAAACTGGAGAAGATACAGCTGAATTGATAAATGCCAAAAGGAGGATGGTTAATGAACTTGAATATGCTGAGAGATGTTTGTTGAAGAACTATCTCAGGACAACTCCTGATATCAAAGAGATCAGAAATTGAAATTGAAGCCAAGTCAAAGATCTACAACTGCATAAATTCTGAAGTGTATACAAACTGAAGCTGTTATCAGAAGTTTAAGATGGTAAAGCTGAAAAGACTGTAAGTTGTAGTTATCTATTCAAATTCTCATGCATTTGTACTTAATGTTTTTGACATCATCAAATATCTGTTGAACTTGTATATTATGCTAATTTACAAGTTAGGGGAGATTGTTAGATATATTTGATAATGTCATGTGTAATATGATTTGTGTTTAGTTTTCAGATCTTACCTAACAGGACAAATCAGTACTTAACTGGAAATCAGCACTTATACTGAAGACAGAACTTAAGATATCAGAACTTAAGTTATCAGAACTTAAGTGATCAGAAGATATTTATCAGGAGATAATATCAGGACTTAAGATGACTTTCAGATGAGGCAGGCGGCTGATTGAAAGGAAAGAAGATCGAGACTAAGACATAAATAAATATGCATGAAGAAGGAATTCTTTGAAGAATAGAATACTTGGAAGAAAAGATAACTGGTTGATATATTTTAGGAAGCAGAATTATATTCCATATCAATTAGAATTTATCTTGTAACTGTGTAGTATATAAACACAGGCATAGAGTTTACACTATAAGTGTTACGATTATCGAAGTTATTATTCTTTGTAACTCTAGCAGCTCTCGTGATAATTTGTTTATCAGTGAGAGAGGACAGTTCCATATTGTAACAAAATTTATTGTGTTGAATAAAATCTGTTTTCTGTTACTTAAGTTCTTATAATCGATTTGATTATGCTAAACACTGTATTCAACCCCCTTCTACAGTGTGTGTGACCTAACACATATCTTAAAATATTATTATAAATACGGTGTCTCAATGATTTAAGACAATGATTTTATACATCAATTCTAATGACATGTCTTATATTTATGCCTCATTATTAAAATATTAATATAATTAAATTATAATTAAAGAGAATAGAATGATGAGTGTAGAGAGATTTGTAAAAAGGAATTAAAATAATTTTTTATTTAAAGAAATAAAATAGTGCATGTATAGTGATGCAAGAGGCACATAGTGAATGTAACGAATGTTCTAGTATTTTAAGCGCATCATTACGACATTATTGAAGCACTTATATTCTAAGAGTCCTACTACATGTCTCATGAATATAATAAATTGTGTCCTAATAATTTAAGACATGATTTTTGTATATCAACTCTAACAATATGCCTCGTAAGCGTGCCTTATCAATAATATGATATCATATTTTAAATTGTAAAATTATTTACGATTTTATCAACTGGAATTTGTTATAAAAATATAATTTTATTCTAAAATATTTGTAAAAAAATGATGTTGTATAATAGGTTGCATTTATTTTGAATTGTGCAACTGCTTTATTTTGAATTTCGAGTTGCATTTTATGTTTCATTTTCGGTTACAAATTATGTTGCAAATACGGTTATAAAGTTGCAGAACGTATTTTCATAAATATTTTTTTAAATTTAAGTTGCATATGTTGTTGCAAAATGGTTCTAAAATTGGAAAACGTATTTTGTAATTTTTTTTTAAAAGTGATAGTATTTTGACAATTTTTTTTTAAAAACTTGGACATTTATGAAAAGAAATCCTTAACTAAATCATACATACACTTAGAGATGATTAAAATATATTTTCTCCGTCCCATTAGATTATTTATATTATTCAAATTATATGAGAAATAATGTAAACAACATTAATAATTCAATACTAGCCTAAAACTCGTGCGATACACGGACCGTTTTTAATATTATATAATTTTTTGAATTTAATTTGAATTGAAAATTTTTAAGCTATCAAAATTTATATATTGAAATTTTAATAATATGATTTGATAATAGTTAAAAATATACACATGGGTGTATAAGTTAGTGATATTTTAGTTAAAAAAGTAATGTAAGGATTGAAATTTATAATTTTATTGATATTTAAAGGTATTTTTATAAAATATAATTGGGAAATTGTCAAGAATACCAATTTTGGGGTAATTATTTGCAACTCTACTATCTTACTTAAAATCTTGCAAATTAACTACCTTTTTAAACATACAAATAATTGAATTGCAAAAATACCATCCCTCTACCCTCTTTATCATCCTCATCCTTCATCACTTCATCTTCTTCCACCACAACCTCTCCTCAACCCTCTGCCGCCGACACACCACCGCCATCTCCGCCGACGACACCTGCGCCGGAGTTTGACTCACTGGCGTTATGGGAACAACTGAATTTTTCCTCCTCCGTGTTGCTAAGTCGCTTAAACATTTTCTGCATAGAAATTCAAAAGCTACTCCATCTACAATTAATTCATCTCTGAGCCTCCTTTTGCTTAGAGACACTGATAATGAGTCGATTTCAATATCGTCTTGTTTATCTCTGTCGTCCTCGTCGTCTGGCCACGATCACGATGATCTACATAGGCTATCTCTTGATTTGGATAAGCCTTGTAGCAATTTATCACAAAGGCACCTCCAGAATCCACCTAGAATGAGACTAGTAAAAAACAAGACTGACTACCAAATCAAGAAAAGGAATTTTGGGTTATTTTTAGTTGGTTTCATGGTTGTTTTTAGTTGATATTAGTATTGGCCCCGCAGGGGCATTAATTTTTCATTTGCAACCATTTGGACAACTTATTTTGCAACGAAATATAATTTTCAACAGATTTTTTCAAATTTGCATTTGTGGTTGCATATATGGTTACTAGCAATTGCAGATATGGTTGCAAATGCAACCTCCGTATTTTTGCAAATATTTTTTGAAAGGTAATATTTTTGCAATTTATTTTTTAAAACTGACAATATTTTTACAAAAAGTTTATAAAATTTAGGTATTTATGAGAAAAACCCAATATAATTATGTTTAAATTCAAAGCTAAATTTTAGCTCATATCAATAGTATGTGAATTGTCTTTAATCTTTTAATCGACCAAATCCAACTAACTATATTAATATTACGTTAGTTTAATTTGTGTAATCCCGGATCAATGGCAGAAGTACATATTATTTTATTTTAGCAGATTTAACTATTTTCTTATTTTAATTTTGATTTATTATGAATCGATTGTATAATTCTTTTTAGCCCAGTTGAGCTATATTGATTATTTTAGTTCGGCGCTATTATATTGTGACAAATGAATCAACTTTATTTCCATTTTATTAAAATAACATGTATGTTATAGAATTTAAGAAAACCCGTAATTTATACAAATTCAAACATTATACAAACAAATCAACTATAAAATTTTAGTGTTTTGGCTATTAGGGTCGGATCCTTATTATCACCCTCTTCTAAACCAATATTATACCTACCAACGAATTAGATACATTTTAATTTTATTTTAGCCCGAGTCAATAATTTAATAATTATCTTTAATTTAAATTTAATTTTGGTTTTAGCGGAGATCAATAATATATATTATTTTTTTAGTCACATGCCCTTCATATCTACCAAATCCAGCTAATTACATTTAGTTGGTTTTTAATTTTTTTTAGCTCAGTGAATATTATTTTATTTTAAATTGAATAAATGATATATTTTTATTTTATTTTAACATAATGACATTATATCGATCAACGAATTACCTTTGAAATTTTGATTTGGTTTCTAACCCGATTCAGTAATATATTTTTCTTAGTCACATCAGTTGTATTTATCATTTAGTTTTAGCATGAAAAATCAAATCGTTGCTTTAGGTTCAAGCTCGTCATATTAATCAAATTTGTGTAATTATTTAGTTTTTTTGTTTAATTTTATTTTAGTCTGGGATGAATATTATTTTGTTTTAGACTAAATTGTTTTATATATTGTTTTATATGTATTATTTTGTTTTAACCCGATGACATTATATCGACCAAACGAATTTACTTTCAAATTTTTATTTTATTTGAGATGGGTCTTTATTATTTTTTTTAGACCGAGCCTGCAAATCCAACAAACTATATGTTGTTTATTTTTATTTTTTTAATTAAGATTGGATTAATAGTATAATTTTGTTTAGCCCGGCCCGGTGAAATTTATAATAATTTTAAGAGTATATATAACGGTTCTCATCAATTTGATCTAACGATTCTGAATTGAGTGTCCAAGGACCAACAACCAAATTTTTAATATTTCGTATTTAATATAATAACTAGCTTTACAACCCCTGCGATGCACAAGTCTTTATTAATATTTTTATATAATTTAAAATTATATTAAAAAAAATTAGATCATTACCTTATTAGTATATTTATAAATAAAATAATAATATAAATATTTGGTGTTGGCGGTATTCGAACTTGAATTTTGGGTAGTGTATAAATAATATAAATATTTGTTGTTGATGAGATTCGAACCTGAGAGTTTTAGTATTGTATAAATAATAATATAAATATTTGCCGTTGGCGGGTTTAAACCTGGGAACTTGAGTACCGTATATTCTTTTATTATTTGAATCTAACGGTCCTGATCACTTGACTAAAATGATTCGACGGTGATAAATGGAAATAACCATATTAAAAAAAACATACTCATTTCGATTATTATAATATAGTAATAGTTAAGAGTGCAGAGCTAAGAAAATAAAGATAATTAGCTAATGATATTTTATGACGACATTTGGCTACTTTTATCTCGTCCATCACAACTAATTGGACTTTGTCTTTTTGACTGAGTTTATGCCGGCAAAGTCCATGCAAATTACGAAGAATTTTAGAGCTTTTATAAGTGAAGGTATCCTGTAATGCTGTGAAAATCAGACAATAACCCCTTAAATCATAAGGAATAAAAAAAATGCTCCAAGTATCTTCAAAACATAAACGATATCATTTCACTATTTATTTATAAAAAAAATCCTCATCGTTTTAAGAATATTCTAACTAATATTTCATAATATAATAAGAAAATTATTACTTTTTATATATTGTATTTTAATTAAAAGAAAAATGTATTTATAATAATATCATATTATAAGGAATAAGTATGAGAGTATTATTGGTGATACAATTATTTATCAATATTTTATTTTTTATTTATCGCAGATAACCCGCAGCCGCTACCTTTCGGGTGCGCACTGGGTTAACCCTACGGGTTTACGCAATATCTTGCAAACCACACACATTTAAGCGACATGCTCTGACTCAGGAGGCATAATCATAAATTCTTCTCCCATGGGATTCGAACATGTGACCCAGATTATAGTTATTCCCTGTTTAACCAGCTGAGTCAACCCTTGCGGGCTATTTATCAATATTTTAAATAAATAAGAATCAATTTTCTTAGAAACATGAAACAAAGACGTTTGGAAAATATTATTTTCAGTGAAAATCAAACATGAAATGATCAAATTTTCCTTAGTAATATTTTTCAAGAGTTTTTTGTTATATATGGAGGAGCAGTTTTGTCTTTTACGCTCTTCTTTTGATTCGAAAAAAAACTCTTTGAAAATAACATTTCCCTGTTATTTTTGTAAATAATACTAGCTTTTAATATTATATATAAGTTGGATTGTAATTTTAAGATACAAAATTTATTTATTCAAAATTTTTTATAAAGTGATTTGATAACAATTATACATATACACATATATTTGTAAAAAGATCAAATGGCACATATTAAATGTTTTTTTGCTAAATGGCACATATTAAATTTACAGTACCACAACTAGGGCTGCACATGAGCTGGGTTGGGTCGGTTTCAACAATTTACTGATCCAACCCATTTAGTTCGGATTTGAAAATTTTCAACTCATTAATATCAAAAAAAGTTTATAACCCAACCCTATTATATGAGTGATGGATTGGGTCGGGCCGGGTTGGGTTGATAGAGTTGAATAAAATTAATAGTAGACAACAAAAAAATGCTACATACAAAAAATAAATGATCATTCAAATTATTACATGTATATTAAAACAAGTAAACAGATATTTTATACCACAAATGTAAAGTTAAAGACAAACACAACTTTCGGAAAAATAAGTGGAAAGTTAAATATACAATATTGATTGAATAAACATAAATAAGCATAAATATTATAAACAATCAAATTGGTTTAACATAATAGTTTGTGAAAGCACCTTAATATAGTGCAACTCATTGTCCGCTTCATATTACTCGAGTTCAATTAAATTTTAAAAGTTTAGTCCAAAATTACGATCAAATTCAAAATATATTATTGTTATTACATCATTTGTCTACCGCCTAGGGCATATTCAGTTATGGGCAAAATCAAATGGGTAGGGAGTCAGTAATATATAATGGAAATGAGTTGATACTTAACAATTAGACCGGGTTAGGTTGGGGTATTTAAATTTTAAACAAATAATATTAAATTGAAGTATATAGTATTATTTTTATTTTTATATGTGTTTATGAAATTTAATTATTTTTTAAATTTAAATGATAATTTTTATTCGGGTTCAATAGCGTACAAATCAAATTAAGTTTTATTTTAATTTTTTTATACGGAGACCCTGATCAATTCTAACTAATTATATTTAGTTTGATTTTAATTTTATTTATAATCGGGTAAATATATACTTTTGTTTAATTCAGATAAATAGTATATATTATTTGTTTTAGCCGGTCAAATTTTATTTTGATTTTATTATGTTTTACCGTGAATAAGTTTTATAAAATTTTAACTTGGATACATAGTATATATATTATTTTATTTTAACCCGATGTTATTATTCCGATCAACTAATTACCAGTTCAATGACATAATTTTTTAGTCGAATTAATAACATGTACTAAAATTTTTAGCTTGAAATCCAATACACCGACTAAATTCAACTAATTATACTTAATTTGATTTTAAATTCATTTAAAACTCGATCAATAATATAACTTTGTCTTAGACAAGATGAATAGTACTATTTTTTATTCTTATTTCAATATCATTATACTGATGAACGAATTATCTATATTTAAGTTTTGAAAAAAATATCTAAAATAACATATATACAAAAGTAATCCCATGTATTAGATTAACCCAATAATTATATAAACTCAAATACCGACTAATTGACAACCGAGTTTTTAATGTTTCGGTGTCCAATGCATGAATGTTTTATTTTTTATTTAACAACTATTTTTTATGTGAAATAGTTAAAAAATTAAATTAAAGTTCAAACAAAAAAAATCATGGGTTTCATTTGATTTTATTTTGACTCTATCTTAAGTTTTATAAATCAGACTTTGACGATTTTACGGCCCATCTGAAGGTCACGAAATAATATTTAATTCAGTGATGGTTTAAAAATGTGTTCAAAAAATTTTATCCTGAATTTGAAGACAAAAATAATTACGAAATTTGTATTATATACTATTCAATTTAGGATACCTACTTCTTTTTTGTTTAAATAATTGAAGGGGTAGGAAATTATATATTCAATTTAAAATACCTACTTATCATTGGTTAGAGAATACTCCTTTGTTTTAGATCCAACGATTATGATCAATTTGATTAAAGATCTAACATTCCATGTTAAATTGATAGTACAAGAACGATAACTATTAAAAATTTGAATAAGATCACCTTATGCATATTATATGATAAAAATATAATTTAAAATGACTAGAATATTATTAAACTGTAGCGGCATCTCCGGTGGACTTGTCTATAATGGTTGGTTAAATTGGACATGTAAGAGATTATGTAAAATTTGCTGAATTCGTAATACATTTTACTTCGATGGTATTGACTATATTGGTTGACTATAATTTAAAAAATTATGTTTTTAATATTTTAGATTGTTATAAATATATCACTTTAATATAATAATAACTGATGTATAATCTTTCTATAAATTTTTTACAAGCCTCTAGTGAATTAACAAATATAGCCATCAGGTTGACTATAATTATAGATAAGGGGTGGGTCGAGTTGGAGCGTGAATTTTTAAAAAGATTGTTTATATTTTTTAATTTTAATATGTCAACTTAGTTTTTAGTTAATGATTTTTCATGGTTGGAGATGCTTCGCAACGAACAGTGCTTTTGTTAGAGCTGCAGGGCTAGAGTTAAAGGGTGCCTCAAATGAAAAAGTTGAAGATTGTCTATACGTTCGTGCTATGGAAACGAGGTACCACGTTAACCTTGAACAATGTTATCATCTACTCTATTATGGACTAAACAAATCCTATTAAAATTAACTTTTAAAAATTATAAAAACTACATTTTGAGTATCTGATTCCTTTGAACAAATTCGAATGTCAAAATTTAAAATTACGTATAAATCTAAAATGGTTTGGTTTAAATATAAGTAGCCTAACAATATGTGTAAATAAATCAATAAGTAGACGTGAATTTTTATTAATTATTATAAGGGTAAATAAATCACTAAGCAGACATGAATTTTTATTAATTATTATAAGGGTAAATAAATCACTAAGCAGACGTGAATTTTTATTAATTATTATAAGCAAAATAATTCCATCTCTGCAGTAACAAACCGACAACCTGGTAAATAATTAGTGAGGTTTATAGGATTTTTGCACTGAAAACATATTCTAGGAATGAATAGCACGATCTCCTTACACCGAAATCTGAATTCTGTTTATTAAATATGCAGTTATCAATCCCTTTGGAATGAGACTAGTTGTTTAAATCGGAAAGGGACCTGCTTACGTGGTTTAAAGTCCAGCACTGAGATAATTTCATCAATGCACCAAGTGACATGAGAATTGACTCAATTGATTAAAAAGGGTATAACTATCCTCTTGGTCACAGGTTTCAATTTTACTGAAGGAGAATTTATGATTATGACTCATGAGTCAAAATCTGTCGTTTAAATGCGGTTTATCTTGATTCACGTGATTTGCCCGTAGGATTTACCCAATACGCAGCCAAAGGATAATACTTACGATAAAAAATAAAGATTCTCCTGATTATTCAAAAATAATAAATTATACATATATGGTTTGTATTATTGTTAGTGTCAAATTTTGATGCACTTGACTTTTGAAATGATGAGCAGAGTGTTCTATTACATAACTTAAAAATATTATTATAATACTGTGTCTCAATGTCTTAGTCATTTAGAACAATAATTTTATACATCAATTCTAATGACATGTCTTATATTTATATTTGTGCTTTATTATTAAAATAATAATATATTTAAATTATAATTAGAAAGAATGGTGTGATGAGTGTAGACAGATGTGTAAAATGAAGAGAAAATAAATTTTAAATTTAAAAAATAAAATAGGGCATGTATAGTGATGCGTAAGGCACGTAATGAATGGTCTCACATTATTAAAACACTTATATTCTAAGAGTCCAATTACATGTCGAAAACATGCCCAAAATATACCACTTTACAGGTTCAAGTTCCGAAAATACCTATAGGCGGGGCAGACTCCCAAAATACCCACGAATTACGCATGCTGCAGATGCATATTCAAATTTTTAAAATTTTACAAAAAATACGCATTTTGAACATGTGTATTCATGATTACTGTAGCAGGAATATGCATGTTAGAAATGCGATGCGTATCCCTGTTCCTGTAATAATGAATACGCATGTCAGACATGCGTATTCTTTGTAAAATTTGAAAAAAAGAAATACGCATGTTAGACATGTGTATTTAGTGGGTATTTTGGACACTCCCTCCCGCCACATGATATTTTTGGCACTAACCTCCAAATGGTGGATATTTTGGATTTTCACCCTTATATGTCTAATAAATATAATAAATTGTGTACTAGTGATTTAACACGTATATTCTTTAATTATCAATATAATATTTTGTTATTTAAAAAAATTATAAGTACAATTCGTTGTAGCGCTAAAAAATAAAGAAGTACAATTCACTGTATATTTTGAAAGCTATTACAAAATTTTGATATAATTTAATTATGAGTATCGTTACATTCATAAAATTGGATTCAAGATTTTGCACACATAACTTAATTGGTATTATTTATATAAATATATGGCTCATTTCAATCAAAACTTAACACACATTTTATGAAAAGTTTTATATATAATTTTGTGCAGGAAACATTTTCTTTTATACTGTATAAGAGAATTGTTAACATTAAAATGTTCCACAGGAATAATATTGTTTTTATCGTATCTAACCCGCAACCGCTATCCGTCGAGTGCGCACTGGGTAAACCCTACGGACTCACGCAATAGCGTGCAAATCACATGAACCAAGGTAAACCGCATTTAAGCGACAAGCTCTGATTCATGAGGCATAATCATAAATTCTCTTCCCGTGAGATTCGAACATATGACCAAGAGAATAATTATCCTCTATTTAATAATGCGACTCTAAAATCATTTTATATCATTTAAGTTACTCAAGGTTGATGATCACTAGAGTAAGAGTTATGTCGATAATTTTATAATGTCATGGAAGCAAAGAATCCTTCTAATAAATGCAAGAAAGAGTCATATAATCTGACAAATATAATGTGCAGCCTGTATAATATGAGAATAAGAGATAAAGTTAGTGAGAATTTTGTTTTTGGGCACTTAATATTTATATAACAAATGTTGTTTAGGGATTTATATAAAATTTGTTGTTTAGGGAAATTGAACCTGAGTTTTTATATTCAAATGTACATCTTTTTATCACTACACCACATTCTTACTTAGATTTTTTATTATACACATAATATGTATGTCATAAATAATGACAATTTATTTAAATTTAAACTAAGTACTAAAATATTTGTAAAGTTAGTTTTAAACAATTGAATTTAAAATATAAAATTAAGCATAATACATAAACGAATCATTATCTTATTTATCAAATATATTTTAGTTTGAGAAGTATGTCTCGTACATTTTTAATATATATTTTTTAATAAAAAATTAAATTATAAATATATTAATTTTTTAAATGTAAATAGAATTATATAAATAATATATACGTGTACAATATATTTAGATGGGTTAGGATCATATATAAATAGTCAGTATATTTTGGTTTATTTCGAATTCGAAATCAGAAATTGACCCATTTTTCAAAAAATACTTGAAATATGACTACACGACTTTGCCGAAAATACAATGTAACTATCTAGGTTTAAATTAAATTACGAGTTCGACGAGAAAATCTTACCAATAATGAGAAGTTTTGTGATATCTTATATTAATAAAAATTAATATTTTTGAGGTCTTTATAGGATCAAGTCGATTGATAATATGTATCAAAATTATTAGGTTCGAAATCAGAACTTTGTCCATTTTGAAAAAATACCCGAAATTTGACTAAATGACTTAGCCGAAAATAAATCATCAATGTCTAGGTTTAGTAAATTTAAATTACGATATCGACGAGAATATCTTACCGATAAGGATAAATTTTGTAATATCTTATATTAATAAAAATTAATATTTTTGTGATCTTTATACGATCAAGTCAGTTGATATTATGTATGAAAATTACTAACTGGCCAGTTGCACATTATGATTTCTGGGACTTGACCCAATATTTAAATATATTCGGAATTTGACATGAGATGTCATAAAATCCTTTAAAACTATAAAGATATACTAAATCGATTTATTTTTTAATGTTTCACTCTTTTTAAAAAATATGCTTATAATATTATTGAATAATGGTGAATTTGTAAAAAGGTGATCTCAAAATCCTACTTTTTTCATTCTCTTTAGAGAAAATTAAACTACAACTATAAAGTAAAATTTAGAATTTTCATTAACATGTTATTTGAAAAATGGTAAAATATTAGATGCTTATTCATAAAAAAATATAGTTTATTTATTGCATTATTTAATTAAAAATATATTTGTATTCAAATATTTGTGAAACAAATCTTAAATTTGTTTATTCATTCTTAAATATTTGTGAAACAAATCTTAAAAATATAGTTTAATTATTGCATTATTTAATTAAAAAGCTTTTGAATATCAATAGTTAGTATCGACGATATATACATTATTTTTATGTCAAATGCATGATTAATAATCTGTTGAGTAAAAATGGATATTGAATAATTGTTAGTGCTACTATAACTACAATATATGAATAATTGTAATTCATTTATTAGATAATTATAACTTTTGAATAATTATAAATGCATGTTATTTGAGTAATTTATTGGCTAACGAGTAGACATATACATAATTAAGATATATATCATATAAATATATGAGACCAACATAACTTACTCAAAAATCCAACAAACAATAATTTACATACATACACACGCACATGTGATTTTATTTTTACTAATTTTAAAAGATTTAATGTTAATGTTACATTCAGATTTATTCAAACACAATAAGAGAATAACAAAAAAATTTATGTTGTGAAAATGAGAATGGTCAATTAAATATAAGTTTTGTTCAATGTGTAAAAAAGCTAGGTGGATTATGTCAATTTTAATTGATAAAGTATGATATTGACAATTATCTGAAATCTTATAAAGTTAACTTTGAATAATATATTAGATTAAAAATTAAGGACATGGTCGGGTCAACTTTAGATAATGAATTAAGATATTAATAATTACATAAAATCAACATAAACGTTGAATTAAAAAAATAATATTTTTCATAAAAAATAAACCGAGGTCTTGGCAACTTTAGTTATACATTACTAATCCTTTTAAATTAAGTAAGATAGTTGTAAATTCTACTTTATTGAATATTACGAGTGCAGGTCTTGGCGACTTTAATTATGCATTACTAATGCTTTTAAATTAAGTATGATAGTTGTAAATTAGTAATGCCTTTAGTAATAAAATAGCTATTACTGAGGATTTATATAACTAAAATTCAAAACAATTGCTCGATTCTGCGCTAAACATATGTATTAATTTTTAGTTAACTTTTTATGAACATACTGACAACATTCTATGGATTAACTTCAAATTTTATCATATAAAACGTACATTGACTATCCTGCATGTATTCATTCGGTAAATACAAATTACACGACACAAACAAACAAAAAAATATGTAATATATTTGATTAATGAGCTATATTAGAAATGTTGTGTACGTTGTTAATGTCTTGCATAAAAATCTTACACATTGATAAACACTCAACTTATATTTGATATATTTTAGACGATATACAATATTTACCAATAAGAAAATAATCTAAAATTTTTAATATAATTATATGGTGTAAAAAAAAAGTAGAAAATCACATGTGTCTCGCACAAGTTGTTATGCTAATTATAAAGCTTATGAAGATAACATTTAGTAGTTATTACTTGTGTTACTATCGGGCTCTTAATAATTTCTCACAAATTATTATAGATCTTAAACTTTTCATTTAGATATTTCATTCAGGTTGTATTCACTTGAGAAAAATGAAATGAGAAGGAATATAATGAAAAATTACAAGCTTATGAAGACATAGTATATATGAGAGGATGAGGAATGAAAATGTGGGACTAAATTTTTTTTATGGTAAAAATTGTATGAAAATGATGAAAAAAGAGAAGGGGTGGTTCCTCTAATACACATGATTTTAAAATTTAGTTTAAATTATTTAAAAAATGAAAAAAATATTGAAAATGATTAAAACTACATCCTAATTCCTATATTGCAAAAAAAAGGTGTATAAATTTCGTTACATTCACTTCCCGTTTAATTTTTTTTTTTTTTGAAACCAAATTTTTTTTTATTCATTCATCATATCACGAAGAACAATCTCCACCAGACAAGAGGGAGGAGATGAATAAATTTTTTGGCAATTAACTAAACAGGGCAATCTAGCAAACTCATGTGCAACCCTATTAGCATGATTCCTAACAAAATTAACAGGAACCCCTTCCATTTGTTGTAGTCGAAACCTGCAAGAGTCGAGCACTTCACCAACCTCCAACCAATTCGTCCTACTACTTGTAATTCCTTGAACCGTAAGAAGGGAATCTGTTTCCACCACAACCTTCTGATTTTGCAACTGTTGTTCCATAATCCATGACAAGGCTTCATTCACACCAATGGCTTCGGCTTCAAAAACTGAATCAGGCGAGGGGAGACATAGATTCTTGCCGGCTACGAACTCACCTCTAAAATCTCTGAGAATCATGCCAACTGAAAAGGAGGATGATCCCTGAAATAACGAAGCGTCTACATTTAGCTTTAACACCCCCTCATCTGGAGCCACCCACTTGCAAACCATAGTCTGATTATTAGCTCGAGTCCCTTGAACCACCTTCTTCTGTGAGTGCCTGGCTTGCTTCCATTCATTAAGAACCTTGAACAACCCTTCCATGGCTAAAGCAGGAGTCGTAACCTTGTCTTCCCAAACTTTCTTGTTTCTCCAGTACCAAATGCCCCACAACACCGTACAAATCGTAGAGCTCTCCTCAGATGGAGCATTATGAAGTTTATCCAGCAGCCAATCTGACACAAACTCCACCTCACTCATGTCATAACTAAGATTCATATGACTCCAACATTGAGAAGCAAAGTCACAATCGAAAAAGACATGTGCCAGGTGTTCAATATCCTTAACGCACATAGGACAGGTAATTGGTACATTGGCTCCCTTAGATCTCAGTTGTTTACGAACCGGAACATTATTGCGACAGAAACGCCAAATAAAAATCTTCATCTTATGAGGAATAAGAAGATGCCAAAGCTTGCCCCAACCACGACTCATAGGAACATTGACCGTGCTAACATTTTCCTCGTACCAAAGTCTGTAGCCATCCCTAGCAGAATAAATGCCATTGCTGGAATTAGACCAGACAACTCGATCACATATACTTCATTGAGGTACTGATATAGCTAAGATAGCCTCAACATCCTCTTTTTCAAATTTATCCCAGATCAAGCTTGAAAGGAATATGTCCTAAGTCCAATCAAGTATTAGGATTTAGGAATAACTTTTATGTAATCTGTTTTGATTTCATTGATATTAATAAAAGACTTGTTTTGTTTTTATTACGGGCTCTATCTATTTAAGTGTTTAAATAAGATATACCATAGTTTAGAGTAAAGCTTTTTATGGATTATGATGAGATCATAATAGTGAGACCTAAAAAGATGATAACTCTAAATTTAAATAGTTCCTGGTCGTAGGATTACTAACTGGTAATTAATAATCCGCAAAGATCGGTACATACTATGCTTGCTTCATTATGAAGGATGTCTGTTCTCATAGACATTTGTGTGGTGACACTATAGCTAGTATGTAGGTGCTTATTATAGAATAAGTTCACTGAACATAACTCGCCCAGCTGAACAACTGATGGAGTTCACTCACGTGTCAGCAGTTGTTCACATAGTGATAGTTGTACAAGTATCCTTAGACTTGAGGTCATCATAGTCATCTTGTGTACACTGAACTATGTTTTGGTTTAGTTCTTAGTCTCCAGGGACAATTATTAGGGCTCTACTGGGTATAGGAATTTGTACACGAAGATAGTGTATGATCAATAAAGGATCTACCCCTTCCAGTGAAGGAAGCGAATGTTCAAGGCTGATCTACCTATGCTAGTTCAGGAATCTCTGGCCAGAGTAAATGAAATTAGAAAGGAGTTTCTAATTTGCATAGAACTACGCATAATAAATGGTAAGCAAGTGATTGAATTAGATAGGCTTGACACGAGATCCATGCCTTGTATTTAATCAGGACATTGTAGGGTAGAATGAGTTTATTGTACGGTAACTATTCACTGAATAGGTTCTTGGTATTCTAAGCAGTGAATTCATATTATCCGGATAGTCGCGATATGCTGAGAAGTATCCCTCACGATGTAGAATAAATGTGACTAATTAATTAATCATATTTAATAAATTAGAGAATTTATATAAATAATGATAAAATAGTTTTATTAATATTTATTTCTACTACCGGCTTAATATTGAACCTACAGGGTCACACCATAAAAAGAGAATGATTTAATGGTGGAGGAATTAATTAATAATGGCTAATAATTATTTATTTATGAAATAAATAATTAATTGGCAAATTTAATAATTGATTAAATGAGATTTAATTGATTATAAATTAATTAAGAAAAGTTCTTAATATTATTAATTAAGGATTTAATTTTTGGAAATTAAATCAAGAGAGAGAATTATTTCTAAAGTGTTTAGAAAAAGGATTAATAATTAAAAGGTGTTTTAATTATTAATGAGAATAATAAATGGGATAATAATAATATTATTTATGGGAAAATTTCAGCTGAAAATTTTGCCTATAAATACATATTATAGACCCTATTTTATTCTAACCCACATCAAACCTGAAAACCCAAAAAGTTTGGAAAACCCAATTCTCTCCACCTCCTTCCTCCTCCTTAACATCGTTTTCTTGGTGGATACCGGTGGAGTGCTTCACACTTGAGGAGCAACTGCTAAGGATCTCTGATCGTTGTCTCCGAATTATTTTAAAGGTTAGATTCGATCCCTATGTTTTTACCATGATCTGTATGCTTTTATTTGGATTTTATATGTGTAAAAGTGTTTTGCCATGCCCCCGCTGCGTTTAAAATCCTACAAAGCTGACATTCCATTGCTTTGAATTGTCACTAAACAGACTTGCCACAGTCTCATTTCTACCCCCATACCTGTGACTATATTCCACCCTAAAACTTCCTACGCAGCCATGGATCCTTCGTTGCTATAATATCCTCTCCATTCCCCAACACCCACCTAAACCCTTTCTTTAACTCCTCCATCGCCGTCCAGATACCTTGCCAGATGAAGCTAGAGTTTTGACCTTTACTAGCTCTCAATAAATGACAATCAGAGAAGTACCTAGCTTTAAACAATCTTGAGACCAGAGAGTTTGGATTACTCATAAAATTCCAACAATGCTTCCCAAGCAACGCAATGTTAAAGCCATAAAGATTTCTGAATCCTAAACCACCCTTACTCTTCGCCATACTTATATTATTCCACGAGCACAATTTATTCCTTTCGGGTTACTCGACCCTGAACTCCACCAATATCTGTTAAACATTATCTCCAGTTCTTGACTGAGACTTTTTGGCAACAAAAAACATGACATAGTTTAGGCTGGCATAGCTTGAGCCACATTACGAATCAGCACCATTTTACCAGCTCGAGAAAAAGGCTTGGCTTGCCACCCTTGAATACGCTTGCTTGCTCTTTCTTTTAAATATCCAGAAACTCGCTTCTTGGACCTACCAACCAGCGACGGTAGTCCTAAATACTTAGTATCTGAGATGTCATTGTGAACCCCCAGTATATCGGCTAACTCCCTTTGCTTATCCAGACGAATGTTAGCACTAAACAAAACACCAGACTTTTGATAGTTCACAGATTGTCCAGACCATTTTTCATAGCTGTTCAGAAGACTTTTAACATAACGCGTCTCTTCTGTAGTCCCTCGGAAGAAAAGGAAGCTGTCGTCCGCAAAAAGGAGATGAGAGATAGTTGGAGCCGTAGTGCTTATAGTGCAGCCATGAATTTTACCATTGACTGAAGCATCATCTAAAGCATTGGACAGACCCTCAACACAGAGAAGGAATAAATATGGAGAAAGCGGATCCCCCTGGCGCAAACCTCTCTTCGGATAAACTGGACCAATGATCGAACCATTCAAGCAGAAATTGTATGAGACAGTACGAACACATAGCATCATCCAAGAAATCCACTTCTCACAAAAACCCATTGTCCTCATTCTTTCTTTAAGATAATTCCAATTGACCCGATCATAAGCTTTACTGATGTCCAACTTGAGGTCCACCTCACCTTCAATTCCTTTATTTTCCTCCTCATATGATGTATTACTTCAAACGCTACAAGCACGTTATCAGATATACTTCGCCCTTGAATAAACGCAGATTGGTTGTCTGAAATTATATCTGGAAGCACAATCTTAATTCGATTTGCAAGCACCTTGGCAAGAATTTTGTACAGAACGTTACATAGGGCAATATGACGTAAATCTTTCATATTAGAGGCATTCTCTTTCTTAAGAATAAGAACGACATTCGTACAGTTCAACTCACCTGGGAAAATATTATTGTCAAGCCAATCCTTAGAGAATTTGAACACCTCCTGACCCATTATTGGCCAGAACGTTTGGAAGAATGCAGGATTCAAACCGTCAGGTCCCGAGGATTTATCGGGATGCATCTGTTTCAAAGCCTCTGTAAACTCCTCAAAGTGCAAAGTCTCCGTTATCTTCAAATTCTGTTCATAAGAGACAACCCTACTGCTGAACAACTGCTCAGACTCAACACTAAGCACCTCACCTGCAAACAGCTCAGTAAAGTAGTCTTTAACAATGCGGCTCATCTCTTCCTGATCACTAACTCGCTCTCCAAACTCATTCACCAAAAAACTAATGTTGTTAGCCTTCCTACGTGCTGAAGCACTAGCATGAAATAGCTTGGTATTCTCATCTCCATCGGACAACCAATACAACTTGGCTCTTTGTTTCCAGTGAGTTTCTTCTTGGAGAAGCAACAAATTCAACTTGTCTTTTTCACTCAAATATACTTTGAGACTGTCATCATCTGTCCTGTCTACTAGTAAAGCAAGAGTTCTTTTGCATGCCTTCAGTTTTTCTCTAAATTTGTGGAAAAACGTCCGGCCCCAATTTGCCATAAAGGATGAGACTGAGAATAACTTGGGAAGGAGATGAATCGGAGGTAAATTAACCCAGACATTCGTCACTTCTTCTACAAAGTTAGCCTCCTTTAGCCACGCATTTTCAAACCGGAATCTGAAGCTCTTTAACGAAAGCTTCGTATTTACTAACGCCAAAAAGATAGGTTCGTGATCTGAAACAGCAGCATGACACAATGTAAGATTGCAAAGAGGAAATTTGGACCACCACTCTGCATTAGCAAACGCCCTATCCAAACGTTCTCTGACCCAACCGCTCGAGCCCCTACTCTTTTCCCATGTGTACTTCCCTCCAACAAGGTTCAATTCTGTTAACTGACAAGCTTCAATAGTACTGCGAAATCCCTCCAATAAACTACGAGGATGATAAGAATTACCTTTTTTATCTGCTTCATATAGCATATCATTGAAGTCACCCCATATGCACCAGGGCAAACTTGAGATGCCTTCGAGATTCTTTATTAAATTCCAGGAGCTTCTTCTCCTGCTTCTTTCTGGAAATCCATAAAAGCACGACATATGCCAAGCTAACAAATTATTCTCTGAAAAAACCACATCAATATGATTTTGTGAATACCTCGTTACCTGGCACTGCACATGACGCTTTCATAGGACTGCCAAACCACCACTTCTACCAACCCTATCTATTGAAAAACACTGATCGAACCCAAAACGCACTCTGAGATCTTCTATTCTACTAGCTACTGATAACGTTTCTGTTAAGAAAAGAAAACTAGGTTTGCAACTTTTGAGGAGATCATTAAGAACTCGAACTGTACGAGGGTTCCCCACCCCTCGACAGTTCCAACTAAGACAATTCATTGGGGCTGGCTAGCTTGCATCGCAAGCTTAGCCAAATAAGTTGAATGAGACTCTATACAATCATTGTGAGAAAGCATAACGTCTGTTGTTTTGTTGACCTTGTCAAAATCCATATTACTAAATACATGGGCTTCACTTCTCTGTCTTTTCCTTTCTTCCATTCGAAGCCCATCTAACTCATCCTCCTCTGGCCCATCCACTAAAGTCGTACCTGACTTTCCCTCCAACAAATTTGAATTATTACCCACAACTACTGAAAGCCCCTGATTTATAGCAACTCTAACTGCATTCCAAAATCCGCTAACTGCATGCTTACTTGATTGCACAATATCCGGATTTTAAATTCCCGAAGATCTCGCCTTAACCTCATCCTTTCCAAATCTGTTCTCCCACCCATTATCGCTCTCCTCCCTGAGCCACTTGTTCTTGCCACCTCCGGCCACCTTCCTAGGCGGTGCACGAAGCCAACTCCCCCATTCTTTAACATCCCCAGCAGACCCAACCTCAAGCTTCTTCTTACAAAACCTTTCCGTGTGAGATAGTAATCCGCACAGGAAACAAAAATCTCCAAGTTTCTCATACTTACACAGAACTACAACCTCCGTTTTATCCTTCTTACAGATTTTCTTCTTCCTTTTCAACGGTTTCCTCACGTCCAAACGAACTCTTAAACGCATATACTCCCTCCATATACTGGAATTATTGTTGGAATCGTACTGTATGAACGAACCAAAAAAGTTTCCGAGCTGCTTGCCAACAACCTCTGACATATATCCAACAGGTAGATTATGAATTTGTATCCAAAAATCCACCTCCATCAAAGGCACTTTCACAGGATCATCCCCTTGCTTTATGACATTAAAAACCAAAAGCGCATTATCAAATGACCAAGGGCCTCCTTTAACCACCCAATCCATGTCATCTTTATGATAAAACTAGAATAAAAACCCCCCTGATTTCAGATCCTTTATATTTATTCCCATAGCAGGCCGCCATATATCAGCTATCTTAGATTTCATAACTCGAGAATTGATGTTCTTCTCCGTTAGAAACCTTCCAACCAGACACAGTTCAAACCGATTGACCTCCTCTTCCACCCCCTCCTCGAATACCAGTTCTTCATTTTCTTCGTTGTCTATATTGATCTCCGCCATCTGCATTTCGATATCGTTCATTGTGGACATATTACCACCTCTCACAAATCTAATGATAGACATGAGAGAAAAACCTTAAACTCTCACGTAGGGAGAGAAGTAATCGACAACAAAACTTAGTGATAAAATGTGTGTCACTTCCCGTTTAATTTTATTCAAGTGAATACAATCTTAATCTCATTGATAATTAAAAAATGTATTATTTAATTAAAATTATAAACTCATCGAAGTAAGACTATATGTTTGTTAGTAACAATTTTCGGCCGCCTCTCTTCTTTCATCCTCTCTGTTAGGGTTTGTCTATTTTCAAGTTAATTGAGGGGCTTCCACTGATTTTCTCCGGTGGAAAGCCCCAACCCCTTAATTCTCTGTTATTCTCGTTTATTTCCTTTCAATAAAACCCAATTTTTTGGGTGTTTGTGTGTCTCTCCTCTTGGAGTGTGTGTTTTGTCTCTCCTTTTGGAGTGTTTGTTATGTTTTTATTTAGTCATGCCTGGGTTTATCTGGTGATGGATCTGTTGAGGACGAATTTATTGATATTTTTGGTGATCTGCAAAGCCTGCATCGAATCTGGGACGGTGGTGATTATTGCAAGAGCTCACCTTTCACAACTAAAGATTGTTCATCTTTCATAGGTTTATACTTTCGGCATGTTTATAGCTGGTATCCGACATGTAGATAGCTGGGGTGCCTTCGGCATGTCTATAGCTAGTGTCCGACATGTAGATAGCTGGAGTGCCGCTTCTCCAATCTCCTTTTATGCGATTGGTGTTTCCGAACACTGGGCTAACCATAGTTTTTATGTGATATGGTCAATTGCGATGTTATTTTCAGAGATGTTGTTGAAATTTGGATCGCTTGGGATGTCTTTGATTTCGTTTTTAATTTCAAGAATTTTTAAATTCTATGTGTTAAACGATCAGGAAACAAATCATCTAATTGTTTTTAGTATGTTATTTGTTTTATCACCCGGTTGTATCGGCAGTTGGGGGTTTGTCACAACTGTACTATGTTCAATTTAATGAGAATTTTCTGCATTTGTCAAAAAAAAAACTATATGTTTGTTATTAATTTTTTCAAAGGGTCACTCTGTGACAATTACATGTAATATATATAACATATTGTACGTATTCAAAATAATGTAAGTTATAGGCGTTAACTTTGTCAAGGGATAGTAGAACCGATAATATATATTTTTTGTGCTGACCGGACCTTGAAGAGTTCAAGTCATATTTTAAGCACACCCACTAGTTCACGATGGGCATTAAAAAAAAACGGTATGAATTTGCTAGTTTGTAGTATTCGGTATTATTGTAAGCCGCATCCAACATGGAGTCGTGATCCAGTTCTCAAAGCCCTCTTATATATTTTCAACTTGATAACTCCATAACTCTATCAAACTCCTTATCTTTAACTAATCTTTCTGACTTTTGTACTTCTTTACAATAAGGTCTACACTGCCGGACAAGCTAAACGTGAAATAGATTAGGATTACTGAATTTGATACATCTACCAATACATGATGATTATAATATTAAGTCGACTATATTACTTGATTTAACATTAAATTTATTTCAGTAACCGACAAGGAATCTTCTAAAGCTTGAGATTAAAACCCCCAAAGTCAGAGCAACGAAATGTTAGGCAAATTCATCATTAGTATTTAGTGGAGTAGCACTCAGTTTTGGGTACGAGGGATTTGTTTTAACTTGGATATACACCCAGAACTATAAGTTGTCCAAACCGAAATCTCCAACAACTTTTAATTACAGTTAAAATGTTATAAATGATTATAATTATGCGATGATCTTAGATAGTTCAACCTTTCAACAAAGACTCAAATATCCGATTTAAAATATCTAACAACTTTAAAATACAGTTAAAATGTTAAAAATAAATATGATTTTATAATGATCTTAGTTAGCTCGGCCATTTAAAAGACTCAAATTTTAGATCTCCCAGTTTTGAAGTTTTCATGTATATCTAACATTTTAATTATATTCAAACTCTCGATATCTGGTGATTTGAAAAACAAAGTACAAGAAAACTTGTCATACTTTTGTCTATGTACCAAAATACAGTAAAATAATTAAAATACAGTAAAATGATGCATAGAAATTAAGAATATTTGAAGTAGTGGCTTGCAGAGTGAAATAATGAAGAATGAAGGGACTGATGCGGACTGGTAGCTAACTAGTGTTGATTGGACAAAAATATGTAGCCCTTTTCATGCCTGATAGATCACAGTTGAATAGAATATTTGAATCTGATAAACTAACAAATACAAAACCAAGGCGGCTGGAACTAAATCAAAAACAAACAAACATATAGGCTACATACTGGATCCTAGATGTAGATAAGATTTGCACTTTGCTCTTGTCAATGCTTACCACTAGAAGTTGAATTTAGTAGCATTTTATAACTACAGGACATTATACAGAGAGTCAAGTAGAAACATGCACCTAGTTTCAGATCTTTGAAGTATTTACTAATGGCATTACATCTAAACCCGTGTTATTTCTCAGTTCTCCACTTGTTCCACAAAGAGTCAACTTTCAGCCTCAATCACTTAGTATTCCAAATGTATTTAACATGACATATAAAAGGATACATCTGGCAGGATGCCACAGGGGATTAGAAATAAAAAGATTATCCACAACATGTCATAAAAAAAGCTATGATCGATAAAGCTGCATCAACATTATGAGAGGGGGGAGGGGCATCTAATTAATTATTTTTGGCCACTATAAAATTGCAAAATCTGCATACTAATGAACGTAGAATCACAATATAAAGACCTGTACACTTAATTTGGTAAGTAGCCAAGTATTTTGAACCCTGAACACTTAACCATAGTATCAAGACCAACTCAGCGGATGCATATTGCATTGCTGCATATTACAGGTATTCATCTCAGTAAACTCTTGAAGAAGCACAATTTACAGAGGCATTAGTGTACATTTCTCAAGTTCAGCTTCTCTAAATTTAAATACATCACCTGATTATCTAGCTCTGTTTTCCCTATAACAGTCCAAGGTTTTTTTGAACGCGTCTCAACTGTCAAGTCAAAAACATATATTAAGAGATTAATATTATGCTGGAGACGATATAGTATGATAGTGTTCACTCAAAATTCTTCTGAGAAGAATAATTCTAAGAAACGATCCCACAGCGATTGTGTCCACACGTGCTGCTCCATCAACAGGGTTAAAGTTTCAAGTTAATATGCTTGTACGGCAAACCTTAATTGCTTATACCAGTACAATAAGCTAAAAACAGGAAACAAGGAGCAATTTAGAGAAAAAAAAATCGACAAATCAGAAATAAAAAGAATATGCATAAATAGCAATATAAAATAAAATAATATGAATAATTAAGTGTACCGAAGTCCAGTGTATAGATAAACAGTAAACCCTTCTACTTATATGAAGCTGGATCTTACGTTTTCAAGGATAAAATATCACCTGCAAATGTGCAATGCAATGTCCTAGAATTCGGCAAATTTTTCAAAAATCGTCGATTAATCAGTTAAAAATATTTAATCAATTTGACAAATTATCGATAAATCATTAAATTTTCAAAAATCTCATAAAAAATCTCAAATCAGTATCTCGATTTATTAATTCCGATTTCAGAATCTTTAACCATGTAGACGGGTGATCCAACATTTCCCACCAATATCCGAACACATAAAGGACTTGTATCGACTTAAACTAGATGATGGGGTGACCCATATTTTTGGACACTGTTTATTAAATCGTTGTTTTGTTGGGTCTCATAAGTAGTTCAGGCCCAAATGAATTCACGGCCCAAAATAAGAAAAAGACGCAATAATCGAACAAAATAATTGAGCAAAGCGTGAATTAATATTTCTCTTTCTCTAATAACATAACAAGTAGACCTGCCAAGTGAACACGGTACGAAACGACACAAATAATTAGTGTTTGAGTTCGGAAATTTGGTACACGAACACGAAAGTACACGAATACAGAAAAATACGAATATAATTAGTATCGGGTTTGAATTTCTAATATAGGTAGTAATTAAAATATACAAAAATACCAAATATACATATATATACTAAATACCAAATATGAATTTTACCTATTATAAATAACATATATATAATTGTTAATACTAAAATATATATTATTATTTATTGAATACGTGAATGAGCACTTCACCATTTAATTATTTATTGCATTTTTAACAATTAATATTTCCGTATATTGATAGGCCAGAAGTAACCAAACCCAAATAAAGAAATAGAAACCCAAAAGAGATAACACCCCAGACCCAAGCCGGGGTGGTCCCCGGTGTCACGTGGCACAGGACAAAAGAGTCAATTATCTCATGTTACCCAAAATGGAACAATTCCATCCCAGCCGTCCATTGATAAAGATCCCAAGGCAACTCCGATGGAGAAAGGACACCTGATCACACAGTCCATCCGAACCGTCCAATCAATCATCAACCAAGAATGATCAAAGGCCAGGATGAAAATGTACAAACCCCAAAAACCCTAAATCTTGGGACCTATAAAAGGCCCCAAAAAGAGGGTTTTAGGGGTTGAAAAACATTTGACTGCTACACACCTATACACACACCATCACATATATTTTGAATAGCTCCTTCTTCCCTCTTCTTCTTCTTAAAGAAAACCCATTTCTTACTCTCACACTGGAGTTGCCGCGGGAGACAACCCCCCTCCGGTTCTGTTTTGCAGAGACCCCTACCTAGCAGGTTAACCTCATTCCAACCGCTACGGGAACTGGGTCCTAGCCCACGTGAGAAGGGAGAAGACCCGTGAAGAAACAGAGTTATCATTGGCACTAGAAGGAGGGGCGAACCTCCGGTGGTGTGGTGTCATCTCCAGCTACGTTACGCAGCCCCAAAAGCCAAGGAAATCCTCTCTCTGGTAAGAACAAAACCCTCACTCTCTTCACAGCTCAGTTTTCTTATTTTTCCCTCCAGAGCAGTCACACACCCTGGTGCACACCTGCTACAATCTCCCATAATCTGTTCCAAAACTAATGACCACGAGAAAAAGCAAAACCTCGATCTCCGGAACCATTCAGCCTACCGTTGCCCCGCCCAGGGACGGTGAGATGGAAGACATAGATGAAGATCCCCCCATAACTCATGCTTAATCTCAGCTCCAGCCCGGAGACCAGAGGAATTAACTATAGAGAAAGCAGCCCACAAGTATGCTGAAACCTCTACAAATCCTTGGGGAAGCATGACCCCGGAGCAAATTCAAGCAGTCATGGACCTGTGGAAAGAAAAGAACAAGGCCCCTGAAACCCGTCCTGGGGACCAGGAAGAGCACTCGGAAGAATCTCGGGGCTCAGTCTTGGACCGTATTGGCAGAACTAAGAGACCGTCAGAGGACGCCCAAGACGAGATCAAGAGGGCCACACTCCGGGACTGCATCCGGAAGGAGGAAGAGGCCAAGGCAAAAGCTAACATTGAAAAGAGGGTCCAAGAGGAGGAAGCCAAACTAAAGAAGAAGACACGCCGGATTCATGTATCTTCGAATTCAGAACCAGAGAAGGAATCTAAACATGAGCAAATGGCCCGGGTTCTCCGGGATCTCAAAAGAAAAGTGGAGGGGGACGTGGAAGTCGGGGCGGCGGCGACGCCCTTCACCAGAAAGCTGGAATCCACCCTCAGGGAACCAACACTCAAGCACTTCAACTTTGACTCTTTTGATGGGCTTGCCGACCCTGAAGAACATCTCAACTACTTTGAACAGATCTCAAACATATATGATTACAATGACCTCACCAAATGTCGTTTCTTCGCTTCAACACTAAAGGGAGGGGCACAGAAATGGTTCAGTAGAATCTCCTCCCGGAGCATCGACTCTTGGAAGGACTTCCGGGAGATATTTCTCAAGAGGTTCAGGGCGAACCGTATGAACGAGCTCCAGATGTGCCACTTGGAAACCATTCAACAAATAAGCAGAGAAACTCTACCAGAGCTCATCAAAAGGTTTCAGGAATCAGTCAACCAGCTCTCCAACCTTGAGGAGAAGGAAGCCGTGAATATTTTCCGGCGTAATCTCCATCCGGTTTCATGCGAAGGCTATGTGAAGGACCTGATCCATAGGGAGCCCCAAAGCCTTGCTTCGACTTATGCGATGGCTTCGAAGTTTATCAAAGAAAATGACTTTCTCACCTCGATGAAGATGAACAGGCGGATCCGGGATGATGATGAGTCTCCGGAACGCCGCTCCACCTACGGAAAAGAAAAGAGACACAGGACAAACAGACAGACCAATTATGTGCAGCAATCCCGGGGGACCCCACCCCGGGACGACTACTCCATTCCACAGAAGATTGAAAGGAAGCCCAAGCCCAAAAGGGAGCCAAAACCGGAGCCCGAATGGACTCCACTCAACCGGCCCCGGGCTGACATCTTGAGAGAAGTCAAGGGAAAACCCTTTTATTACCCCCCGAACCCGTTGTTGCACCCCCCGGGAACAGGGCCCGGGACAAACATTGCGGGTATCACGAGGATCATGGCCACACCACGGAGAACTACTTCTCTTTCAAAATGTTTATTGAAGACCAAATCAAAAAGGGCAACATGAACCAGTACCTACAAAGAAGACTCGATGGCAGAGATAAGCCCTCTGGCGGCGGGAAACATGTGGTCAACATGATCTTCGGAGGAACCTCCTCCCCACCCCGGAGTCCAGATGTGGACAATGATGTCCTAATGATCCAGACTGCTGAAGATGAATAAATAAATTTCTCCAATGCCGATTATGAGGGCCTGGATCCCGAGCACAACCAAGCCCTGGTCGTGACTCTCGACATCGCCGACAATGAGGTACAAAGAATTTTGGTTGATAACGGTTCCTCAGCTAACATTGTCTTTGAG
Organism: Apium graveolens; assembly: GCF_009905375.1. Taxonomy (NCBI): domain Eukaryota; kingdom Viridiplantae; phylum Streptophyta; class Magnoliopsida; order Apiales; family Apiaceae; genus Apium; species Apium graveolens. Next base: position 294,288,245 of record NC_133650.1, read on the forward strand.
CATACCCTTAGCAGGATGAAGTTGGGACACCTCCGCATGGATCCATGCCTCGAAGACCCTCTCTGCGGATTCGGGAACAATATGATCCCGATCCGCGAGGTAATATACCTGCCCATGGTCTTTGGTGCCGCACCCCGGCAGGTATCTCATGTCATGAAGTTCTACATGATAAGTGCTGCATCCTCTTACAACATGATTCTGGGAAGACCCACCATTACCAAGCTTCGGGCCATCCCGTCTACAATTCACTTGAAGCTGAAGTTTCCCACCCCGGGAGGCATCGGAGAACTCAGAGGGGACCGGGGCACATCGGGAAAATGCTACAGACAAGCATTGGTCATGGCCGAAACTGACCCAGAAAACAGAAAGAAGGCAATGGCCTTACCCAAAGGCCAAAGCCGCAAGAAGCATCGTGAATATTTCAGCAAATGGATAAAGTTGGACGTCAACATGATAGAGGATTCGGGATACAGCGTAACCAACACCGACGCACGGATACAAAAATTTGTGGAAATAAAAGAGAAAACCAAGGTAGAACCTGCTGCCCAGACGGTGGAGATAGAATTGGATCCCGGGAACCCCACCCGGAAGTTGAAAATTGGAAAAGGCCTAGAGACATCCTTCCAGGAAGAGCTCATTTTGCTGTTAAGGGAATATGCGGATGTATTCACATGGGCACCGGAGATATGCCCGGGATCGACCAGTCCGTGGCAGTGCACAGTCTGGACGTATACCCGAGGAAAAGACCGATCAAACAGAAAAGGAGAAACTTTGCCCCCGAGCGACAGCAAGCAATAAGAGAAGAAATAGAGAAGCTACTCAGGGCCGACATCGTCTGCGAAATCAAGTATCCCGACTGGCTCACCAATGTGGTGCTAGTCAAGAAACCGAATGGAAAGTGGAGAATGTGTGTCGACTACACGAGCCTCAATGCTGCATGTCCCAAAGATTCCTATCCCCTCCCAAACATTGACCATCTGATCGACGCAACTTCGGGCCACACCATGCTCAGCTTTAGGGACTCCTTTTCAGGATATAACCAGGTCCGCATGAATCCCGAAGACATAGCCAAAACAGCCTTCATCACTCATAGGGCAGTCTATGCCTTCATCATGATGCCTTTCGGGCTCATCAACGCCAGAGCCACCTACCAGAAAATGATGAACACAATTTTCAAAAGCCAACTGGGGAGGAATATGGAATCTTATGTAGACGACATGATCTCCAAGTCACTCACGGTCCCAGATCACATAAAAGACCTCAAGGAGTGTTTTGACATCCTGAGGAGATACAACATGAAACTGAACCCGGAGAAATGTGCATTCGGGGTACCTTCAGGTAAATTCCTGGGATTCTTGGTCAGCGAAAGAGGAATAGAATCAAACCCGGAGAAAATCAATGCCATAATAGAAATGAAGATACCTCACACTCAGAAGGACATCCAGAAGTTGGTTGGATGCCTGGAGGCCCTGCGCAGGTTCATCCCGAAGCTGGCGGAAAGATGTCTCCCATTCTTCGAGTTACTAAAAGGTTTCCGGAACAAGAAGTTAGTGGATTGGACCCCAGAATGCCACACAGCTTTTGAAGAAATCAAGAGACACCTGATGAACCCCCCGGTGCTATCAAAAGCCAAGCCCGGCGAGCCTTTATCCCTCTACATCGCCGCCGGCCCCAAGGCTATCTCTTCGGCCCTAGTCCGGGAGGAAGGAGGAATGCAAAGCCCCATCTACTATGTCAGCCAAGTCCTCAAGGACGCCAAGACTCGGTACCCAAACTTGAAAAAATTCGCCTTGGCCCTTGTACACTCCAGCAGGAAGCTGAGGCAATACTTCCAAGGCCGAGAGATTAGAGTGGTCACAGATCAGCAGCTCAGGAAGATCATCTACAAGCCAGATGCCTCTGGAAGGCTAGTTAACTGGGCCATCAAATTAAGCCAATTTAACATCAAGTTCGTGCCACGCACAGCGATAAAGGCCCAGGCCTTAGCAGAATTCGTCATGGAATGCACCTTCGCGGAACAGCAACTACCCTCCTCCCACGAGATAACCCCGGAAGAAACCAACCAGGCCTGATTCTAATCAACCCGGAAGGCTTTACCATTCAACAAGCAATAACTTTTGCCTTCAGAGCAACGAACAATCAGACCGAATATTAGGCACTCATCTCTGGACTCAGATTGGCAAAATCTCTAGGCGTTTCGAAGGTGATCGTCTACAGTGACTCTCAGATTGTGGTCAAGCAAACCAGTGGAAAATATATTGCGAAAGTTCCAATATTGGCACAATACCAGGAAATGGTGCGGAATATCCTGGAAGCCACTCCCGACATCACCATACTTCAAATCAACAGAGAAAAGAACTCCAAAGCAGACGAGCTGTCCAAACTCGTACAAAACACTTCGGACCTCGCTAGTTCAGTGTACTTCGAGGAACTCAAGGCACCCATCACAGAGCGATCTGAGGTCATGTGCATCAGGAGCGCAGACAATTGGATGACCCCCTACATAGCTTACTGAAGGGATGGGACGCTCCCGGAAGACCAGGACAAAGCTAGATAGGGATGGCAATCAGGTCGGATCAGGTCGGGTATTGCAGAATCCATATCCAAACCCAAAAATTTTATCCATACCCGAACCCGACCCGAACCTGAAAAATACCCGAAAATGAATACCCGAACCCTATCCATCGGATTTCGGATCAGATTTGGGTATACCCGAAACCCGATTTTTTTTAATTAGATATTCATACCCGAACCCGAAACCCGAACCTAAAATCTAAAAATTTGTATAATTATTGATATTGCAAGTGTTTGGGATCGAACACGCGACTTGTAAAGAAAGAGTTATAACGTGTCATCTTCAATCACTCCACCACATCATTAATTGTATAGCTAATATTTAAAAAATCAACTCAATTGATACCCAGTTTTTTTAGATTTATTACTAAAAGATATTTTATTAACCTTATAAACCTTATCACCCGTTTAAATGATTGAATAATTATATTTGATTAAACTTTATAATTAGTTATTTTTTAATATAAATATAAAAATATATGTTCTAAATATTATATAATAATATGTATAATGTATATCATAATATATATATATATAATTCGGGTTTTTTTCGGATTTCGGGTTCGGATAGAGTTTCGGATTTCAAATCGGGTTTCGGATCGGTATACCTAATATCCAAATCCAAATCCAAAAAATTTCGGGTTTAAAAATTAAATCCATATCCAAATCCAAATCCAAAAAATCGGGTTCGGTAAATCCAAAATTTCGGGTTTCAGATCGGATATTCGTCGGATCGGATTATTTTACCATCCCTAAAGCTAGATACTTAAAGCACAAAGCTGCTCGTTTCTTCCTGGAAGACGGTCAGTTAAGAACCTTTTCAGCACCCACCCTGAAGTGTGTGGACCCGGATGAGGCAAATTACTGTCTCTGGGAAGTTCATAAAGGCATCTGCGGAGACCACCTGGCGGCCAAACCTCTAGCCTATAAAGTCATCAGGCAAGGATATTACTGGCCCACAGTCCACTCCGACTCCATTGCCTATGTTAAGAAATGCCCCCAGTGCCAGAAATTCAGCAACATTCTCAGGCAAAGCCCCAGCCTGCCGGCATCGGTATTATCTCCAATCCCATTTGCTGTTTGGGGCATAGATATCATGGGCCCCTTTTCCCGAGCAAAAGGTGACCTCCACTACATCCTGGTAGCCATTGATTACATGACAAAGTGGGCAGAAGCTAAGGCCATGAGGATAATCAATCAACAAGATTGTATCAAGTTTATGGATTCAATCGTCATGAGATTCGGGATCCCGGTAGTTCTCGTCTCTGACAATGGCCCGCAGTTCGTCGGGTCCGACTTCAAGGCATATCTGAAAGAGCTCGGAATCAAGCACAAAAGGGCATCGGTCGCACATCCTCAGGGGAATGGACAGGTCGAAGTAACTAACAGAACCATACTTCGGGGCCTGGAAAAAAGACTTGAAGAGTCTAAGAAAACTTGGCCTGATGAGCTTCCGAAAGTCCTGTGGTCCTACAGAACCACCCCCAGAATGGGAACCAATGAGACCCCTTCAAGCTTGCATACGGTACCGAAGCCCGTATACCAATCGAAACCGGGTCCCTTCCCCTGGAGTCATCAACTTTGACGAGATCTCAAACATTGAGGGACTTAAGACCAACCTGGAGCTCCTAGACGAGATAAGAGACAAGGCAGTAAAAAGGATGGAAGGCTACAAAGAAAAGACAAAACTCTACTTCGGGAAGAAGGCAAAAATCAAAGAGTACGAAGCGGGAGACTTGGTACTCAGGCACACCGAGGCCTCGGACCCAACCAATCAAGGAAAACTCCAACCCAACTGGGAAGGCCCCTATAGGGTTAAAGAAGTGCTCCGACCAGGAACCTACAAGCTAAGCTATCTCGGTGGAACCGAAGTCCCAAACACTTGGCACGGAGCCCGCCTAAGGAAATTCTACCAGCAAAGGTAGGGCGCACATCCCGGGATCTCCTCTACTTTTAGGCTATGACAGCTTGATGTAATTTTCAACATTTTCCCCGGAATGTATTTTTTCAGTATTATGATTTAAATGAAAACCCCATCTTGAGCACCCCATAGCTCAAGATTATTCTACTGCCATTCGATCACTGTCGCTATATTACTTAGAAAATTTTATTTTAAACCCCTTCCTGGGGACCACTACACAAACCATGTGTAAGAAAATTTTATTCAATTAAAATTTTAAACCCTTCCCGGGGACCACTACACAAACCATGTGTAAGAAAATTTTATTCAATTAAAATTTTAAACCCCTTCCCGGGGACCATTACACAAACCATGTGTACTTACAAAATTTTATTCATTTAAAATTTTAAAATCCCCATCCCGGGGACTATTACACAAACCATGTGTACTTATAAAATATTATTCAGTTAGAATTTTAAACCCCCATCCCGGGGATTATTACACAAACCATGTGTACTTACAAAATTTTATTCAGTTAAAATTTTAAACCCCATCCCGGGGACCATAACACAAACCATGTGTACTTACAAAATTTTATTCAGTTAAAATTTCAAAACCCCCCATACCGGGGACTATTACACAAACCATGTGTACTTACAAAATTTTATTCAGTTAGAATTTTAAACCCCCATCCCGGGGACTATTACACAAACCATGCGTACTTACAAAATTTTATTCAATTAAAATTTTAAACCCCATCCCGGGGACCATAACACAAACCATGTGTACTTACAAAATTTTATTCAGTTAGAATTTTAAACCCCCATCCTGGGGACTATTACACAAACCATGTGTACCAACAAAATTATATTCAGTTAAAATTTTAAACCCCATCCCGGGGACCATAACACAAACCATGTGTACTTACAAAATTTTATCTATCCAGTTAAAATATTAAACCCCATCCCAGGGATCGTAACACGAACCACATGTACTTAGAAAAATTTCGACGAATAGAAGCAAAGCCAAATACGAAAAGGAAATATATTTACATGCATTCCCGAGGCAAACCAAGCCTCGGGACAAATCCAAACCAAAGTCAAACGAAATCCAAATAACAAAGTCTAAAATCCACAAGGGCTAAGTCTGAAACAACAGCAAACTATGAAAAACAAATTACAAGGCACAAAGCCTGGGTCTTCATTCTTAATTCTTCAGTTCTCGGGAGGAGGAGGAGTCTTCTCGCGGCCCTCTTCGGGAGGCGGAGGCGGCTGTGCCCCGGAGGTACCCACCTCAGCAGCTTTGGCTTCTTCACAACGGAGCTCTTCTGCGAGGTACAACTCTATGAATCCGTCCATATCACCACCCGAATTCTCAGCCAGATAAGCAGAAGCAATGTCCCAGCAAATGTTGACCTTCTCAAAGATCTTGTTGTTGAGCTCCTCGTAATAAGCAGGGGTACCCCGGAAGGACTCAAGCACCTCCTTTTCCCGGGGCCTGGCATCAAGCTCTTTCTTCAAGTTCTCCACCTCCGCCCGGAGGGATCCAACCAACTGCTCCGCAGCCTCCCGAGACTTCACCGCCTCAGCAACAACCTTCTTATGTTCACGAGACTCCCTCTCCTTCACCTCCCGATACTTGGTGAAGGTTTCCTTCTCTTTAGACAGCTCCTTAACCGCGACATTATTCTTGGCCTCCCTTATGCGGTAATTGTGAAGAATGGTTGAGCAGCCGCTGATCCGAACATTGGCCTGAAAATAAATGACTCAATACTATTGCAAGGGTAGGAAGGAAAATGATAAGGGAACAGTCTTACCTCCGAAACATCCCGGACAAGATGATCAAGGAAGGTATCCAGATCCTCCTTGGCATAGCAATCGAAGTCAGCAGGGTTTTCAAACATTTCATTCCGGCGATCATCCAAAGTCATCCGGGCCAAGAGGTTCTTCAACGCATCCTCCTCCACCAACATCTGGCTCTCCTCCTCGATAGGGCCCGAAGCAGAAACCCTCCTACGCTGGGGAGTTCCGGAACCACCAGCAACTTCCTCTGCAGCCTTCCTCTTGCATGGGTTCAAAGTTCCTACATCCTCTTCCTCCAACGCCAGCACCTCAACCTCCTCGAGCTCCGGGACAATAGGCGTATTAACCACCGAAGCACTTTGCCTCACGCTATTTCCCGAGGAACCAACATCCCGGGTCTGAGAGCCACTACACCCACCAACTGTCTTCTTTCCCGAGTCCAACTGCACAACGCCGCCGATCTTCTTGAACCTTCCGGCCAAATCCTTAAATTGTTGCGACATGGCGTGATGGAAAGGGTTCAGGAAGGGCAGACCTGCACAAGGAACAACAGTTTTAAAAAGAAGTACCAGGGCAAAGATATACAACAACAAAAGCAAAAAAAGAAAAAGAAAAAAAAGATACTAATGTAAAGCACTTACAGCCAACATTAAACAATGTTTGGTTATCTAAAAAGGTATCCCGGGTCCACTGGGCACCAAGAGCAACCATAAAGTCATACATCTTCACCAGGGCATCTCCACCGAGCCGCTCGGATGGGAACCTGATATTTTTTAAAGCAGTTTTGTACAAAGGCATAAACTCCAGGTCCCAGCCCCGGACGAAGATGAACTCCTGGTGCCAGATCCGGAGCGAGTTCAACATAAAGACGAGTGATTTTTTGGCATTGGAAGGGAGCCCACAACCATCTATATTAAAGGTAAACTCAAAAAGGGGATGCAAGGTGGACTTCTTAATATTAAAAAGGTAGTGGAAAAGTTCAAACGTGGGAAGATACTTCTTTATATGGCAGCAGACAAGGAACCAAGAAACCCACTTAACAGAATTCGGGGCCAACTGGGTGAAAGGTATCCCGTAGACATCACGACACAGAGACTTGGTAAATTGATGAAGGTTGGGCCTCATACTATGTAGATGCTCTAAAGGAATTCCTACCCAACCACCAACGGGGCGGTGATAAACCCTCTCGTGAGGCTCGGGCCACCTCCACTCCATATCATCCCCGAAATGGAAAACGGCCTTCACTAGATCATCTATCTGCTGAAAGGTATACTCGGAGAGGTCGGGATGACGGGGAGCTGGAACATACCTAGTCCCGGGAGCATTGTAGAAAAGCTGATCCATACGGGCCCCATCATAAGGTTCTATGCCCCCGGGCCTGTAAGCGGTAGTAAGGTCCCTGAAGTAATAATCGTGGGGAGGACTATTCTCCCGAGTTTGAACAAAGTAATGATCTATGTCTACCCAAGACCCGTCTCTTCTACCCAAGGTCTGCCTGGGGTTCAAAAGGAAAGTAGGTAACTCCTCAACTACAGCTTGGCGGCGAGGAGGCATATTTTCTGGTTCCGGGGAAGAGTCACTCGAAGAATGTTCGGGAAATCCAAAATGGGGACGGTCAGGTCTACGTTTAAGGTTAGCCAATTGTTTCCTTCTACCCCTCCTAACCATATAACCCCGGAGTCTATGCCATTTCGGGAAGAAAAGGAAAAAGAAAGAAACACAAAAGCTACTCAGAAACAGTTAACCTTAAAATCAAAATACCAAAGTACATCACGGAACCTATACATACATATATACGCCTACAACACATGTCATCAACAGTCATAAAAACAAAGAACAAGCCCAGTTTTTTGCATAAATTAAACCCCTTATTCGCACACATACAGACACCAAAACACAAACCCAGATTCACTACAAACATCAACTGTTTCTTTGCAAACAAAAACTATAAATCTAAACAATAAACAACAACCTGTTCGATTCACCAAAACTCAACACAACAAAAATAAACTGATTCAGATGCTTGGACACGCATGCATTCTAAGAACCCATACTACAAGTATTCGCTAAACAATCATGAGGAAACAAAGAATAGAACGAAGAAAAGTTCGAAAACTTACAAGAAAGCAGGAGAGATAAGGCGGCTTCAAAAGAGAAAAGCTCCCAAATTCGCCTTGGAGAAAAGTTGCAGAGAGTTTTTGTGTTTGCAATTGCGTAAAGAAAAAAGAAATGACAAAGGTGGAGTATTTATAGGCACAAATGAAGAGGTAACCCACTCAACTGACACACAATCGTGTCCGTCGAATGAAGACATGTGGCACAATCCTGAGCGTCCAGAAAATAACCGCTGCAGTTAATGATTACATCGCTGTAATTATTTAACAGGCGCGGCTTTTGAGGAGAAAAGGGGGGGAAAACTGCAACATTTCGTATATATACATATACTCACACATATATTCGTACAAGAAGCTCAATCGCCGCCTCACACTCCGGGAAAAGCGCTAAAGGAAAAATGATAAAAAATTTCCAAGTGACAAGAACCAAAAGGCCTATCAAAACATCCTTGGGGACTTGCATCCAACAACACCCCGTGGTTAGGGGCCACAAATCAAAGGAAAAATGATAAAAAAAATTCCAAGTGTCAAGAACCAAAAGGCCTACCCAAACACAACCCTGGGGACTTGTATCCAACAACACCCCGGGGTTAGGGGCCACAAATCAAAGGAAAAATGATAAAAAAATTTCCAAGTGTCAAGAACCAAAAGGCCTACCCAAACACAACCCCGGGGACTTGTATCCAACAACACCCCGGGGTTAGGGGCCACAAATCAAAGGAAAAATGATAAAAAAATTCCAAGTGTCAAGAACCAAAAGGACTACCCAAACACAACCCCGGGGACTTGTATCCAACAACACCCCGGGGTTAGGGGCCACAAATCAAAGGAGTGATAAAAATTTTCCAAGATAACTACTCCCCCATCCGGGAAAACCCGCATAAGGGAGTGAGAGGAAAATGATAGGCCAGAAGTAACCAAGCCCAAATAAAGGAATAGAAGCCCAAAAGAGATAACACCCCAAGCCCAAACCGGGGTGGTCCCCGGTGCCACGTGGCACACGACAAAAGAGTCAACTGTCTCATGTTACCCAAAATGGAACAATTGCATCCCAGCCGTCCATTGGTAAAGATCCCAAGGCAACTCTGATGGAGAAAGGACACCTGACCACACAGTCCATCCGAACCGTCCAATCAATCACCAACCAAGAATGATCAAAGACCAGGATGAAAAGGTACAAACCCCAAAAACCCAAAATCTCGGGACCTATAAAAGGCCCCAAAAAGAGAGTTTTAGGGGTTGAAAAACATTTGACTGCTACACACCTATACACACACCATCACATATATTTTGAATAGCTCCTTCTTCCCTTTTCTTCTTCTTAAAGAAAACCCATTTTTTTACTCTCACATCGGAGTTGGCGCGGGAGACAACCCCCCTCCGGTTCTGTTTTGCAGAGACCCCTACCTAGCAGGTTAACCTCATTTCAACCGCTATGGGAACTGGGTCCTAGCCCACGTGAGAAGGGAGAAGACCCAGGAAGAAACAGAGTTATCATATATAATCCGTGTACTTTAGTGTACTAAAGAGGGTAAATACGAATATATTAGTTCCGGGTTAGTGTCACCAAATTGGTACACAAATGCAAATATGGGTTGGATTCGAATTTAAGATTTGATACACGAAAATACGAAAGTACACGGAATATTTGTACTCGTTCTCCGGGTCTAGTAACAAGGTACCCGGACCCCCTTTTATAACAGATAAAACAACCTGACACCTCAAAGCTGATCAGTGACTAATACAAAAATATTGTAATCCACGTTTAAGTGTCCGTTGCTTTTAATTGCTTTTAATTGTATTTTACTAACTTATTTTTAGTTAAGAAACCAGATAAAGGACCGGTATAAAAGTCGGTAAAAAAAATAATGAGATAAAAAAAATAGGATGTTGGATTCACTGTGCTCGACGAGGAGGACAATATCATCAGTTCAATGAAATTTTCGAATAAAACTTACAAAATCTATCTTTTAACTTTTACAAGTTACACAACATTTTTTAATAAGATGAAACAAAATTTTGAATGGTTATAATTTATAGTTTGCGTTAGATTAATCATTTTAGAAATCAGAACGCCTTAATAATTTGTGTTAAATTAGTCATTTTAAAAGTCATGATCAGTATTCTGAAAATTTCCGATTCAATCAATTAATGTTCGATTAATCCAAAGAACCCGACTGATTCAATTTTTGAAATCCGATTAATCTTCGAATTTTACTTTATTGAAGTATATCTAATAATTTATTAAAATTAAAATACTATACTAACTTAAATATGAATAATTATAAAAATTATGATATAATAAGTATATATTTATTAATAAATAATTAATATAATCATAATAATATATTAAATATAATTTAATATATAATATATTCGATTTTTACTCTGCTTATTTTTCGATTTTCAATTAATTATAAATTAATAACTCGACCGATTTTCCCCGAAACCGATTTTTCGACACTTGTCATGACGCCAAATTTTTTAGTTTTAAAAATGCCTAACTTCTATATAGGCAGTACAGTACCGCAGTAGGCTCCTGTGAAACTATTAAAATTGATTTTAGGTTTATTTTTTTACAAGAAAAATGATTTTAGTTTGTATGAGAGGGTGAAATTACTTAAAGATGAGTTTTCTGAGTGCAGGAAAAAGAGACAAAAAGAAAGGAAAACAATTTTGGTTTTTTACATCTGTAGTTCCAAATTTACGAGGAAAAAAAAGAGAAAAAAATCTATGAAATTTCATCTCATTCAGAGTTCACATACCCAACCAATTTTTTCCATGTTTAATCTTCTCTGGATTAAAACTGGAGATTTGAACGTAACCCATTTTTTTTGTTTCTTCATTTCACTTGATCTTCATCAAACCATAAAGCCCACAATAATGTAGTGCCATTGAGGAGGGTGAGAGAAATGAAAAGTAGATGGAAATGAATATTTTTAAAAACTAGCCTCCGATTCATTGACAATGTCCTTATTTTCGAAAGAAAGGAATAAGCCATGCCATGGCCATGGAACTGGGAAATGTGGACGACTTGGCCAAAAGACATGCTAATTACAAGTCATAAATAACATACTAACATAAATGTGTACACACTATTGGGTACTTTGAACAACGTAGGGAGCCACAAGTTCAGCTCATCCCTTTGTATCACAACACGTACGGTCCCCATTAGGGCTAGGTATGGCAACCGAGCTGCCCATCTTTTTCCCTAATTTATTGTTCTTTTTTCAATTTCACCCTGTAGGTGTCAAGTACACACATTTTTTTGGTTCTTCTTATCAATAACAAGAATTACTATTATAATCCTCAAGTTTCTGCTTTGGTGTTCTTTATGTGAATCATTAAACTAAACCTATTTAACCTCCAATCCATCAAATGCCGGGATTAGCTCAGTTGGTTAAATATGGATAACTATTTTTTGATCACAAGTTTAGATCCCACGTTAAAAAAAAATTAGGTGACAGGAAGGAGTAACATATCAGGGTAAATTTGACCTGCCTGAAATTGATCCATTTTTTTTTTCTTTTTAATAAGAATAGACTTCCTTCGTATTTATTTTTGACCCCGTCACTGCCTATTTGATAAAAAAATGATTACTTTCATTACCAAACCGCAACTCTTTCCATAACTCTGACATTTTAAATTCACCGAGAGATTTAGTAATTTGAATTGCTGTAACCAATTGTTGAACAGTAGCATCAGCATAGCAGGCTGTCAAACAGATTTGTTGCAGTAAATAATCACAATAAATTGAGTAGGAACACAGTAATTAATGTACAAACAATTACAATGAGCTACTACTAATTCCACGTGGCATAACCTCACACGTCCATAACCTCAGGCAGGTTCGCCCTTACTCATATTTGGAGTATGTTCTGAATCATCCACCAAGTGGGGGGATCACTGTACTTAATTATTTAAATGGCCCCAAACAAGTTGCATTCATCGAACTATATTGACTAGCCCCCTTCCAGGTACGTCCATTGTGAGCCATCCTAATAAGTTTTCATGTACTATATAAACTAGATGAGCACCACTCCTACTCTCCAACAAAAACACAAAGAGTCTTGCTATCATTTAGCCAACAAAAAAAACAGAGAAGTCATCGAGGTGTAACATAAAAAGAAGAAAGATCAGGAGGAAATCAATCGATATTCATCGATGGCGTGTTTTTGCTTCTTGGTGGATCAAAGGAGGATGCTGAGGAGGGCGAAACCGGTGGCAGGAACATGTTCTAAGTGTGGTTGTGGTGCCAAAGTTGCAGACATGCAAGTCTCCACAAGATTTTGTAACATCCCGCTTTATTGGGAAACCTGGAAAGCTATTGTCTGTACTTACTGCGGAGCAACTCTCAAGTCTTACAAATGATCCTTCATTTCTCACTCACACTCCCATACACAAACACATGTCCAGCAAATTCAGTTTTTGAATATTGTTGAGCGTTATGTAATATTACACGTAATCATACGACAGCAGATATTGCATTAGCTATGCAGATTTAGAACTTTGATGTTTTCGCAACTTTTGTAAACCAGGTTGTTGTTTCCTGAAAATTGTGGATATGGTATAAATATACAGGTTATAATGAAAAGAAAATAAATTACATTGAAAAAGCAATTAGTTTGATCTAAAGATATTATTGTCTGGGATTAATCTGTTTCTGAGGCATGACACACTGAAACTTTGAGATAATCTTTGGCCGCCACAGAGAATTGTCAAAGTGAGAAGAAGCCGCATCAAAAGTGGCTAGTAGTAATGCACTATTACTGCTTGAAAAGGGGTGTGTGTCTCCTTCATACTTAATATATAGTAAGAGATTAATAATTTGTCTACATTCTTTTCTTTTGCAAGAAAATCCCCGAACATTTTTAACCATACATTTCCGGATTGTCAATTTCTAACTTATACTCCAGAAAATGAATTTCTAACCGTGTGACATCCAAGTAGAGGTAAATTTCTTTTGGTTTAAAACGCGAAAAAATAATCTTCTTCCGCAGAATAAATAAAAAATACAAGGTAACTCTTGGGATGAGGTGTCAAGTAGGAGTGCCGGAGTCTTTGTGCAGTGCAGAACATCTTTTAATACTTAACATGCAAGTGATAAAGAATTGATTTCTACAAGAATTGCGTGATCATACTAGTAGTTGGATAACACAAGTGTGTTAGCAGGGCTTCTATCAACACGCAAACATATTTATTCCACTAGCTAGTTTAATATAGTTGCGGAACTGGTAGCTACTTTACCTGTATTTCTTTCAATGCCTTTAATATATGTATTTATCTATGTTCACACTAATCACACATTGCATGCAATATATGTTTGTCCTCTGTATAAATTTATGTAAATGTTTCAGATATCTTAATTTTGCAATTCCTCTGTAGAAAGAGTTTAGTTCACTTTTACCACAAAATTTATTTAAGACGCACAGTAAAAAAATCGATTTACAAATATATTCATCATAATTGCACTTTGAACAAATAAATATTTGTTATCTAAGCAAAATATACAATATATAATTTTAAAGAACCTACTACCAAGAATAGTAAGAGCGCAGCTTATCATATGATGTGGAGTTTGTAGAGTGTCATGAATGGGAACACATGCAGATTTTTAATCTACAGATTTGCTTGGTGTTGCAGCAATCCACATTCTAATGTATGATTGAGTCAAGTATAATTTTTATTCTGCTTTCTCTACGGGTAGATAACCCATGCTAAGCACAAGTAGAGATTCAAAATATTAATATTAATGATTATAAAAATTTATTTTAATTTTTTATTAAAATATAATAAATAAAATTGTATAGTTATTGAAATTTTTCTTTTTAAATTGTATATAATTTTCATTAACTCAAATTTTATTAGAACAACAAACTCATTTATTTGTATTTGTTGTTTAAAAAGACATAACTAATATTTTACATCGAAACTTTAGTCGCAACAAGATTGATGGATAATTTAACAAAAAAATTAAATCAACATTACTAAGTAATTGCATATTAAATTTTTTATTGTTAGCTGAATTTATGTTTTTATATAGTTTGTGATTGTATAATTTTTTCTAATAAAATATTCATAATGTATGTAAAAATTTGCATTTTGTGCTAAAATAAAATTCTGTAGGTATGAATCTAGAAATTATATGATTCCGTTTATATAAAACAATATAAATATATGGTATATAAGAATTAAAAAATGGGTAAAATATTACATATAGAATTATATGTCATATATGAATAAAAAAAAATAAAAATGGTATATTTAGAGTTATAATAAAACTTAAAAGGAGTGAAATCAAACGTTCGTAAAACCGAAAATGGGAGAAACCAAAGTATCCCTTAAAATATGGTTTCCTTATTATTTAAAAATAACACTATTTAAAGGATTCCAATTTATTATTTTAATAAAAAAATTCTACGAAAAATAGAAATATTATAATTATAATATGATTCCAATCTATATTTTGTTAAAAAACAACATAGAACTTTGAAAGAGAAATATAGGGGTGAAACGAAAATACGGCGTAACCGTACTAAGATTAAACAAAGTACCCTATTAAGAAATAATTTAGAGTTCTACAAAAATAGAATAGTAATCATATTACGGTTTGAACAATTTTATTATTTTCTAGTGGTGAAACCAAAACACAGTTTTTATAATATTAATACCATTTTATTAAAATGGAATTCCACCAACAAATTAAAAAAATTCTAAATTAAAAATTTCCAATTTAAACACATGGTGTATTTGCTTGATAGTGGTTTATATCAGTTCAGTCAATTTATGAACTTATTTATTTTAAAATATAATTAAAAATAAGATTGAAACCTATAAAAATAATAAAAAATTATGGCTTATAAAAAAAATAAAAAATGAGTAAAAACAATACATATAGAATTATAAGTCATACAGGAATAAAAAAAGGTAAAAATAATACACTTAGAATTATAATATAATCATAAAAGGTGAAACCAAAATGTGGTGGAACTAAAAAATAAGTGAAGTCAAAGTATCACTTAAAAATAAGTTTCGTTTATTAATAAAGAAAAACACGTAAAAATAATACATATAGAATTATAAGTCATATAGGAATCAAAAAGAATAAAAATAATACACTTGGAGTTATAACATTA
This sequence comes from Apium graveolens, assembly GCF_009905375.1. Classification (NCBI taxonomy): domain Eukaryota; kingdom Viridiplantae; phylum Streptophyta; class Magnoliopsida; order Apiales; family Apiaceae; genus Apium; species Apium graveolens. The sequence goes on from NC_133650.1 coordinate 294,303,771, forward strand.
ATCATAAAAATCGAAAATAAAAGGTAATAGAACCAAAAAATAAGTAAAAACAAAATATCACTTAGAAGGTTTATTAATAAAGAAAAATGAGTAAAAATAATATATATAGAATTATAAGTCATATACGAATAAAAAAATGATAAAAATAATACACTTAAAATTATAACATGAATCATAAAAAGTGAAATAAAAAGGTGGTGATACCAAAAAATAAGTAAAACTAAGGTACCACATAGAAAGAGGGTTGATTTATTAATAAAAGTTATTAATTGCATTCCCAGTTTGCTTTATTGGATCGGTATTGCTCGATTTTGTGAATTGGGGTTTTGGGACGAGAGATTCGGAAAATTCTTTTATTGTTAAAAAATAAACAATGGCCTCCTAGTCTTCGGTGCCAAAATATTACCCCAATTTCAGATAAATTGGACTGCGGGGTTGTTACTCATAGTTTTTCTAAAGAAATTTTAAATCATAAAAAAGTCGGAGATGATCTGAAATGAAAATAATCAGTATAATTATTATACTATAATATATCGAATTACTTTTTTGCTCGTATTTGTTTGATATGAATGCTTGTGTTTCAGAAAAATAATTGTAAATAGCAAGTTTGAATTGAATCGGAAAGGTTTTGATTTTACTTAATTTGATCGAAATTTTTTCTTCAACTCAACATAAAATGTGTGTTTGAAGAAAATGATTCACTATGTCAAAAACGTTCAAATATAAAACTTTTTTTAGGGTTGCAACAAAAGCGTTGCAATAATTTGTTTATCTACGACAGAATTACACCTGATGTTGTATTAAAATTAAGTTGATGTTACTTATTAATCACGGTATTGGAGCATTGCAACACTAGTTTATATGATGTTGCATTATTCATTTGTCAAATTCATTTATGGTGATTTGGCATGTGACGTGGCACCTATTGGACCCCAATTTGCTGATGTGTCATGACACCTATCATATGACATCATCAATGTAGGTTCTGTCTGCTGGCATGGCATGTCACGTGTCCGATGATGTCATCAATGTAGGTCACATCTGCAGACGTGGCATGCCACGTGGTAGCTAATGTCATCAAAGTGGGTCACATATGCTGTCGCGGCATGCCACGTAACAGATGACGTCAGTGCCGTAGTTTTTAACTCGTCATATTACCCGCACTATCACGTCATTATTTGTGGTCCCTGCCGATGACATGGAAATCCTGGGGATATGCCACATCATTACTTGTGGATCCGATGCTAACGTGGCATGCCACATGGAAAGTAAAGCATTGTATTTGATTTTTTGTGTTGTATCTTCAGTTCTACTGTTACATTTTCTCTCAGTTTATTTTGTTTACTTTACTTTTCTTATCATTTAAAATTATGTATATGTTTATATTATATATATATATATTGGGACTGTTTGACAAATCTAATAAATCAGTTTAATGACTTATAAACTCGCAACAACTTATAGACAAATGTTTGTCGACCTAACTTATTAGTTGAATTTACAACTTATAAACTGATAAGTTGAATGTTGGTAACGACGTACTTTTTATCAACTTATTTTTTTTCATTTTTTATTAATTTTAGTTCTAAAAAATAATTTTAATTTAACTTAAAATATAAGAATTAAGATAAATATATTTAAAAATTATTTATTTTAGTCCATTATAGTAAAAAGAATTATGAATTATAAGTAAAATTATCCAAACACTTGTATAACTTATAAGCATTCATCAACTAATAAAGAATTACTTCATAGCATGTCCAGAAGAGTTAATGATTTATGTCAGAAACTGGATCATCTATAGTCGTTTTAAATACTAATATGCACCCGCATATTTATAAAAAAAGAAAAATTCTAGAGTTTAAGAAATTAAATGAAGGGATAGACCTTGAACCAAGGAAGTACGTCTTCAGTGGTGTAGTAGGAAGTAATAGCCTTAACACTATTGTTTCTTCAACGAATAATCTTAACCAGATTACAAGAAGATGTTTACTAGGAATCTACAACTTACTGTCGTACTTCGGACTAAGTAAAGATCCCAGTGAAAATTTTTCAAAATCACCTAGTATCTTCAACAAATATTCTACTTCTTTTAGAGGGGGAGTAATGTGGAAATAGAAATTCTAAGAGACATAAAAAAGCTCTTAGTAAAATAAAACGCTAATATTGAAAAATTAGAAGTTCAGTTGTCACAACTTAGAAACACTAAGTATGATTATGAAGTTGTCGACTGCAAATTCAAAGAAATCATAGAATACCTTAAGAAAATCTTAGGATGAGCATTAAGGAATTAATAGAAGAATTCGATAAGAATATTAAGCCACAAATAGGAGAAATCCTTAGGTTGCTTAAAAATCAGCATGCTAATCATGTTACAGATAAGATTGAGGCAGCAACAACAAAGATTATTACTGAATTGAAAGCAGCAATTCAAGAATGTCCTTGCAACCATGAAATCCTTGAAGCCCTCAAAGAAAGGCAGCAAAAAGGAAAAGAAATCATCACAACAGATGAAGATCCAGAGCACAAATCAAGAATCTGGTAATATAGTTACCCCAACTATAGTGTCGGTAACGAAGAGCTAGGAACAGGAAAAAATCCTGGCAGTCTGACATGGCCATTCGGTGTTGATAAGAAATAAACATGAATTACATAAAAATGGTAGAAAAATTCTTCCGGGATAACATAGAAGAAGAAGAATTGCAGGTTAACGATGACAACTATAAGGTCCTCGAACAAGCAATCAAGTTAATGGAGTTAGATGATGAATCTAAAGCCAACCAAGAAATAGAAGAAATAACGAATTAAAATCTTTATTTGGTTTTAATGATTGCAACATTCTTTACACAATTGAAAGTTTCAGTTCTGAAGAACAGGAAGACCTTCAAGAAACAGAAGTTGATAGTTCGGAAGATGAGGAAATGGAAAACCTCAAGATGGACACTCATCAAACTTCAGCACCTCCTTCACCAAAAAGAGAATTTGGAGAAACATCAGGTACAAAGAAACCTGAAGGAAACAGAAAAAAGGAAAGATAATTTCTATCCTTTTAATAATTCTGAGGCTAAAGGAAATTCTAATATTTTTGGTAATAATATCTTAAATATTGATGGAAAGCCAAACAGGAAAGAGCTCATAGACGCTTGGGCAAAAGAAATTAGTCTTATTATTCAGACTAATAAAGATGTTTATGATGATCAAAACACAGTTTTATTATCGATCGAACATAAGACTTTAGGTGTCATTAATAATTTTATTAAAAACACCACTTGTGAACCAGTCATGAGTAGGGTTGTGCATTCGGTTAAAACAGAACCGAACCGAATTTTTATTCGGTTAACCGAAACCGAATTGTGGGAAAAATGCTACCGAAAACCGAACCGAAATATATTCGGTTTGTAACCGAACCGAAATTAATATTTCGGTTATACCGAAAACCGAAATTAAAAAACCGAAATTTAAATAAAAATATAAGAAATGCAGAAAAATATTCTAAAAATTTATTTAAGTGTAGCAGAAGACGACGTCGGCAAGTATTACCTGATCTTGAACATTGCAGATAAACATTCATAACGTCCGATGAGTGATTTGTTTAGTGGCTGGAGATCAAAGTTTTTTATTGCAAGTAAAAAAGGCCTGTAACTCCTAATGTCCTTAAATCATATAAGAATGGTATCATTCTTATTTATGGAACATAAACCTCTGTATGGATGGTTAGGTAGAATCTCCGTTGCTTTTAGAATGAGAGAGACGATAGTTGATTTGAGAATTGAGTTAGTAAGTTGTTTGAAAGCATACTGGGTGTATCTGTGCGTATATTATTTTATTATTATATTAATATTTTATATTTTTTAAACTATTCAGTTATATATTCGGTTTTTCGGTTAACCGCGGTTAAAAACCGAAATACCGAAAAACCGAATTTCAGAATTTTTCCTACCGAAAACCGAACCGAGTTATATATTTAAGTTAACCGAACCGAAATAATTTCGGTTATTCGGTTCGGTTATCGGTTAACCGAACCGAATGCACACCCCTTGTCATGAGCCCCGTTACAGCCTTTAAAAATGTATTAGATGGTATCTATACAATGTTCTTAGGAATTAATCAAGCATCTGATAAACTGCAGGAGTTATTAAGGATAAAAGAAAAAGCAAGAACTAGGATCACTAATATGCAGCTTTGCGATATATGTTTCCTAGATCAATTTTTCTGTGATTATGAAAAATATCTATACCAGTTAGATGACCAAACGGAATATGTGAAGTATGTAAAATACTATCTCCTCAAAATTCCACTGGTAGGATTAAAAGCTCTAGAAAGATTTAATCTAGAAGCTACTGGTCCAGCAGAGTATAGTTTAGCCTATGCTCAAAGAATTGTTAAAGAGGAAATCTCAAAAAATTGCGATTTAACAAAGAAACAAAAGCAGTTAAAATCTTTTAGCAAACAATGTTGTGAAAAGATTATTGAAAATCCATTTAAGTATGGTTGTAGGAAATCTTCTTACAAAAAGCCCTACATGAAGAAGTCTTATAAACATAAGACTACTTACAAGTTTATCAAGAAGAAAAAGCCTTATAAATCAGGTAAGTATTTCAAGAAAAAATTGTCCAAGAAATTTTCTAATGATAAGAAAAAGTTTTGCCCAAAAGGCAAGAAAAATTGCAGGTGTTGGATTTGTAACGAAGAAGGACATTACGCAAATGAATGCCCTAATAGGAAGAAGCATGACAGCAAGGTCCAAATGCTAGAACAAGTCTACTCTTTAGGATATATTCCTATTGAAGACCCTTATGAAGATACTGAAGAAGTATATTCAATTGAAGAATATGACCCTGGACCAATAGAGTCAGATTCTAATGAATCAACTTCCTCAGAATTCGACTGAAGAAGAAGAAGTGATGACCAACATCACTAATCCAAACTCTATTTATATCTCAGGTAAATTATAATTTACAGGATATAAACAAATTGAATTACATTGTTATGTTGATACAGGCTTCAGCCTTTGCATAACAAGTAAGCATGTTATTCCACCAGAACATTGGATTAACGCAGAAAGACCTATACAAGCTAAAATTGCTAATGGGAGCACCATTACAATCAGCAAGGTATGTAAAGACCTTAATATACTAATAGCAGGTGAAATATTTCATATTCCTACTGTTTACCAACAGGAAGCTGGAATAGATTTTTTAATTGGTAATAATTTTTGCCAATTATATGAACCATTCACTCAGTATACAAAAATGATTATACTAACCCTTTCAGGTCAAGAAGTATAAAACATAAAAATAACAACAGCTCGTAAAGTTGGAGTTCCAGGTTTTTTAGAATCAATAAAAAGAATTCTAAAACCAAAAAACCTGATGCTATTAATATCGGCACTAATAAAAATTTTCTTTTACAGAGGGGAAAGGATGTTATTAGAAGATTCAAAGAATTTAATGATTGTAAAATTTTAATTCTTGATATAGAAAAGAAGACTATAATTGAAGGATTATTAGACTCTTTCTGCTCAAAAAATCCACTGGATCCTACAAAGACCAAAAAATGGATGAAAGCAGCAATCAAACTTAGAGATCCTAAAACTGTAATCAAGGTTCGACCTATGAAGTATAGCCCACAAGATCGTAAAGAATTTGGCATACAAATTTAAGAGTTTCTGGATATGAAGATCATCATACCCAGTAAATCACCTCATATGTCTCCAACATTTCTTGTAGAAAATGAAGCTGAAAAGAGAAGAGGGAAGAAAAGGATGGTAGTCAACTATAAAGCAATCAATGAGGCTACAATAGGAGACAACCATAACCTACCAAATAAGGATGAACTTCTCACCCTTATCTGAGGTAAGAAAATGTTCAGTTCATTGGACTATAAATCTGGTTTTTTGGCAGGTATTGCTAGACGAAGAATCACAGTTACTGACGGCATTTACATGTCCCTAAGGACATTACCAATGGATCGTGGTGCCATTCGGTCTTAAACACGCTCCTTCCATTTTTCAAAGACACATGCAGGATGCATTTAGGTCATTTGAATCATTTTGTTGCGTTTATGTTGATGACATCCTAATCTTTAGTGATAATGAACATGATCATTTAAGGCATTTAGCAGCAGTTCTAAAGAGATGTCAACATCTTGGCATAATTTTATCCAAGAAGAAAGCACAACTTTTTAAAACAAAGATTAATTTCTTAGGGTTAGAAATTGATTAAGGAACGCAATGTCCTCAAGCTCATATTCTGGAACATATTAATAAATTTCCGAACAAACTTGAAGACAAAAAATAGTTGCAAAGGTTTTTAGGTATATTAACTTATGCATCTGATTATATTCCAAAACTTGCAGCCATCCGTGCACCTTTGCAGGTTAAGTTCAAGAAAGATATTCCTTGGGAATGGAAAGATTCAGATATTGATTACATTTGTAAGGTAAAAAAGAATCTCAAGGGTTTTCCAAAACTCTATCATCCGGAGCCGGATGACAAGCTTATCATTGAGACAGATGCTTCAGGAGAATACTGGGGAGGGGTTCTCAAAGAAGTTAATTCTGATAAAGAATTAATATGTAGATATGCTTCGGGAAGCTTTAAAGATGCCGAGAAAAATTATCATTCAAATGAAAAAGAATATCTGGCAGTCATTAGAGTCATTAACAAATTTTCTATTTATCTAACTCCGGTCAAATTTTTGGTAAGGACTGATATTAGAAACTTTACTTATTTTTTTCGTATTAAGTTAAAGGAAGATAATAAGTAAGGAAGATTAGTAAGATGGCAACAATGGTTATCTCGCTACAGCTTTGATGTATAGCACATCGAAGGAGTTAAAAACTGCTTAACAGATTTTTTAACAAGAGAATTCCAGAAGAAACAGGTATAAAAAGCTATATTGTTGATATAGAAATCCAAGGTCACTTTTTGGCTATAAATACAGAAGGAACTGAAAAACAAATCATAAAACATTTGCAAACACCTTCCTTCTTCACAAGTTTCTCTCAAAAGAGACAAATACCATTGCGGGTATAAAAACAATCTTCTTTCTTTGAAGATCCCATAAGCTAGTAGCTATGGAGAAGTTGCTTCTGGAAGAAACAATTCTTTTAAAAGAATGGTCAATTATCCAGGAAAGACTACACTTGGTGAGAGCCAAGATAGAGTTCGAAAGGAAATTCAATACTCCTCAAGAACAAAAGGCTATTTGTTCACCTTCCTCAACTCTGAGTGAAGAACAAACTAGCCCGGAGCAAACGGTTACCGGTAAAGGCTCAACAAACCCGTTGACACCTGTGAATTTGGTAAAAATTCAAACTGAGGAAATTACCTCACAACAAATGGTTATTTCATCACCATCTTCAGAAATGAACAAAGATGATTCTAGTCTAGTGCAAACGATTGCTGGTAAAGACATGCCAAACCCGTTTAAGGTTGTGAATTTACCAAAAATTCAGAATGAGGTACAAACCTCCACAACGTTGATTAGTCCTAAGGATATAAATCTTAGGCCCAACGGGGGAATACAAATCCCTAAAAAGACTGAAAGTCTAGCTTCAGCAACCTCTCACGAGGAATTAGGTATTCAAAAGCCTAAAAATTACTATTTTGTTTTTAATGATCCTAATTCAGGAATTTACACAACGTGGGAAATTGCGGAACAAGCGGTGAAGCATGTTCCCAGAATAAAGCATAAAAAGTAAAAGTCTCTTCTAGAAGCCCAAACGGCAGGAAAGATTTTTACTACTTCTCAGATGACCCCGCCTCTTGAGCTCATCAAAATGTCAGACTGTATAAAGCCAACTTATCAGTCTGTTCTAGCAAAAGCAAAGGACAGAAAGACAGTCCTAGGCCACATTCCAGTTCAACAAACTCTTGAAGGAGAAGAAAACTTGGTATATGAACCTGAGTTTACCTCCTTTGACTACATCTACAAGCTGGGAAGAAGAGCCACGGAGCAGACCTTCGTTGAAGAAAAGTTTTTCACCATTGATAAGAAAAATATTAGTTACTTCAAATGCTACCCTAATTTTCATCCAAAATTAGTGTACGAAGCTTTCAATTATGGATTATTATCCATAATTTATCCATCTAGTAATCTTCTGGAAATTTCAAAATTCTCAGAAAATTTCAGAAAGGCCATAAAGACATACAGGACCAGGTATGCAAATGGAAAAAAAAAATTTCCCAAAATTCCAGAGTAGCATCATCTCCTGGAACGAGAAAGACGAGGCTATATACCCGATTACCTTAATCCAGCTCGGAATTATTAAGAAAAAAGATTATAGTCCAAGTCAGGCTAGTCCATGTTCAGTCGAGAAGCAAGATTTGCAAGAATTGGCTGTTTAAAAATTGATCATAATAGCAGAAAAGCTATTTGCGATCAACGATGAGGCACACATCAAAGTTAATTACTGCTCCAGTAATTGCTTAATGACCTCACACTTCCATCAAAAGATTAGTACTGAAGATCTCAACAAGATTCTTATCTTCAGAAGACCTTTTCTTTATGGAAAGATTGACGACATCCACTCAGACAAATTGTGCAATCTATTAAAGAAAATCGTGCCAAAGTCAGGTTACATGTTCAATTGTCTTATCTGCTCTCACATGCCAAAAGATAATGACAAAGCTAGCTCCAGCAAAAATAAAGAAACAGACATAGTGAAAGATCCCACAACTACAGCTGAAGTACTTAAAACAGGGGTACTACTCAGAGCAAAACCGGAACATCATTTTTAATTGAGCATCTTACCTTTTTGAAAAAGAAAAAGGTAAGGAATCTACTTTATGAAAAGAAGAAGGCATCTAATTTATGAAAAGCAGAAGGCATCTACTTTATGAAAAGAAGAAGGCATCTACTTTATGAAAAGCAGAAGGCATCTACTTTATGAAAAGCAGAAGGTATCTAATTTATGAGAAGCAGAAGACATCTACTCTATAAAAAGTAGAAATAATCTACTTTATGGATTATTAGAAGATGACTAGTCTTGTAATAGAATCTCTTCCTTACTCTATAAAAGGAGAGCTAAGTTTTAGGGAAGAGCATCTTGTATTTTACAATGAAGACACTTTCTTAATTCCAGAGAGAACCTTTAATGTATTGTGAGTAGTAACCCCAACGGGGTTTTAAGGTATATATTCTGTAAGGGTTTGAGAAATAAATAATATTTGCCTATTTTGACAATACTTATTTGGTATTCCGCGTTTCTTATTTAGTTTAAGTTATAAATTACTTATTTTAAGATTTCTCAAATAGGCACATTACATAATTTTCTTTAATGGGTATATATTCAAATCGAGGCTTAAAATTTAGTGGGCATACTCTCCAAATTGGGGCTTAGGGATTCCAAATTCAAACTATTAAATTGGGGCTTCAACTTTAGGATTCTTGGAATGTTTTCTTACTTAGCTCAAATGATTTAGTGTGTTTAACTTATAGCTTAATTTTAAGGTATGTTTTCATATATAGAAGCTATTCCAAGTCAAGGCAGTGATTGTGATTCCGATGGCGTTCCTGGGTATATGCCAAGCTATGGTGGAGACTGAAGGTATGAATATACAGAAGATGGTTGGTCCTCTCCTGATACAGAAGATGGTGTTGGTGTTTATAGTAAAAATGGTGTTGATGATAATTGATCTAGTTCTGATGGTACTCAGAAGGCTCAAGAATGGGTTAAAACTACAGAAATTGATCTGATATTCTAATCATTCAATAGTAAATTTATTGTTTTTCTTAAAATGCTGGTAAATTTATTTGGTCTCTTGTAGGTGAGAATTAAGGCGATGGTTGAATCAAAAAAATTTGAGGACACAAATGCATTGGTCGCTGGTGGAAAGACTGAGGGAAGATAAGGAAAAAAATATGGGAAAAGTCTTGAGGCCGATTTGGAAGTCTTGAGACTAATTTTGAGAAAAAAAAAGTGGAAAGAGTTGAGCTTGAAGATAAAGCAAGATCTTAAGGCTGATTTCGAGGGCAGAATGAATAAATTGATGCAAGAGAACATGTAATGAATGATGAAAAAGCTGGGGGAAACTAATCCAAATATTTAATTCGATATTGGCGAATGTTTAATTAAGGTGTCAAGTGATGAAGCTCAAAATGACATTCCAACGACTCGAAAAGGCACCTAAATGTAACAATATCAATATAGTTTTTTACGTTTAGTACGTCGAATATTAATCTTGTTTGTTGTTGATTTTAAAGATTGTATTGGTTGTTTTGTTATTCCAGTTTTATATTGTGATATGATTAAAGGCAGCTATTATATCCATCCTCCTACTAAACTAGAGGATCTTAAGGTTATCAAATGAATGTGTTTATGTTATCTTTGGTTTTTAATATTTTATCAAGATTTTTATATTTTGTTGTTGCTCTTTGTGTTTGCATAAAATAATGAAAAATATGAACCACAAAAACATAAAGAGAAGACTAATAACATAAAGTTATGATTTTGTGTTAATATGTCATGATTTTGTAAAATTCAAAGGTGACTTTTACAAAATCATGACATATTAACATGAATTACATAAAAATAATTTCCACATGACTAGTGTCGTTAAATAATGATACCGATACAGTTGGATCGTCAAAAATATTTTTTAAAAAAAGAAATTCACCATTCAGCGATATACGTGACTAGTTTGTACAACATGCACACTTGGACCACCAACTACTACAATATCATGACATATTACAGATTTATAGCGAAACTAATTCCACATGATTAAAATCTTTAAATATTAATCTCGATACAGTTGGATCATTATAATTAATTTTTAACATAATAAAATTTAATGATTTTAGTCATATGGATTGGTTTGCTATAAATCTGTAATATGTCCTTATATTATAGTTGTTGATGGTCCAAGTGCGCACATTCTACTAAATAGTCACTTCTATTCCTGAATGGTGAATTTCATTTTTTTAATCAAAATCATGACATATTAACATGAATTACATAAAAAACAATTCCACATGACTAGTATCGTTAAATAATGATACCGATACGGTTGGATCGTCAAAAACATTTAAAAAATGAAATTCACCGTTCAGGGATAGAAGTGACTATTTAGTGGTAATTGTTTTTAAAAAAACAAATATTTTTTACGATCCAACCGTATAGATGTTAAAATCTAACAAGTTTTACATTGACATGTATTTTATGTAATTATCTTTGATGACCGAATTATTCTATAATTTTATAATTTTTTTAAATTTAAATTTGAATTTACAAATAATTACAAAAGAATCTGATTTTTTGCTGCTTTTGTTGGTCCCGAGGTGAATTATTTGGGAGGCATAATTTTTCCCTCACCTGAAATCAATACCCCGCTTTTCCTCTTGCCAAAAACTTCAACTATACTTTCCCTCTCTCTTTCTTTTTCCAAGTTTCTGTACTGCGTGCTCTTTCTCTTTCTCTCTCTCAACCTCTCTCAATCTATCAATCTCTCAGTTAGGGTTTCAAATATTTTGTTTTAAAAATCTATTAGTGCTTCAATTAGGGCTTCGAATCCTTGTATTTCAATTAGAGTTTCAAACAAATTTTTGGGCTTCAAATCTCTGTACCTCGATTAGGGCTTCAAATCTCTCAAATTCAAGCCGTTGTAATCAGGTATGCCACTAATCTTTTTTCTTCAAACTTTGAATTTATTTTATGAATAGTGGTATGCTAAATTATTTTTTTAATATGAATATGAGTATTTATGCATGTGTGTTTCTATTCACGTTTTTTTAGGATTTTATTTAGGTTCCTGAATGAGTGTTTTGATTTGTTTAAACCTAAATTTAATTGTAGGATATAGGTAATATGAGTGGGATTAATTTTTGATAGAGCTTCCGAGATCCAGTTTAGAATATGTAAGAGGGACTAAAAATTTCCTAAAAAATGCATTCCCCATTTATAAAAAAGGGGACGAAATGAAGTGCCCTTGCAAGAAATATTCAGAACGCTACTGGTATTTGGAACAAATCATCTATGATCATCTTGTTTTTAATGGCCCTTCACAGTTACATGTCGAGTGGATTTGTGAGGACTCTAAGACGAAACTAGGAGATTCTGTTGATTTCATGGAGTATGAAGAGGGGATGGATTTTACAGATAATTTAGATGCGTTGTTTGATTATAAAGGTAAGAAGTTTGAAAATATAGGAGGCAACAAAGGCAGATCAAATGCAGAGGCTAAAACTTCTACCAGCGTGTTGAAGAAGGAAATCAACCGCTATATCCTGGATGCACTAAATTTTCTTGATTAAGTTTCGTTATCAAACTTTGTCACTTAAAGTGTGTTCATGAAATTAGCGAGACTGCATTTAGCGAATTACTCAAACTAATGAAAGATGATTTTCCTATCGCTCACCTTCCTTCATCTTTTTATGCCGCAAAGAATGTAATTAAAGATTTAGATCTCGATTATCATAAAACACACGCCTTCCCAAATAATTGCATGTTGTATTGGGCAGAAAATAAAGATTCAGATAAGTGTGACACTTGTGGTCTTTCGAGGTAGCTTATTGAATAAAAAAGACCTCACCGACAATGATGAACCGAAGACTTTCTGCAAAGTTTTGGAAAATGTTATGAGATATTTTCCACTAAGACCAAGGTTACAAAGGATGTTCATGTGCAAGGAATTTTCTGAAATGATGAGATGGCACGCAGTTGGATGAAACGATGATGGAAAACCATGACACCCGGCTGATGCAGCGACTTGAAAGGCGACGGATTCTCGTTATCCTGATTTTTCATCGAAATTTGTAATGTACATCTTGTTATGGCAGCTGATTGATATTACCCATACCGTTCAATGAATTTAAGTCATAGTACATGGCCAATTGTGTTGGTAAACTACAACCTTCCACCTTGGTTATGCATAAAACACGAAAATCTGATCATTTCTACATTAATATCCGGTCCAGAATCTCCCAAGAACACATTGACGTGTATATGCAACCCTGAATTACAGAGTTAAAAAAATTATGGAATGTTGGCGTCGAAACTTATGATGCCTTGTCCAATTAAATTTTTTAATTTAAGTGCAAGTGTATTATGGACCATTAGCGATTTTCCGGGATATGCTATGTTGTCGGGTTAGAGTACCAAGGGTTTTTTAGCGTGTCCTGTTTCTCATTATGAGACCTATGTGGATTATCGAAAGCATAGAAAAAAGGTTTGCTATATGAATCAAAGAAATTTTCTTCATCCAACACTCGTGGAGACTGAATAAGAAGAGATTTAATGGAAAAATTGAGATGAGGAGCAGTCCAGAAATGTTAACAGGTGTAAAGATTGTAGAGTTGTTGTAGGGGTTCAAAAATCGGTTTGGAGATAAGACGAAGAAGAAAAAGACTATAACTGATTGCCCTTTTAAAAAGAAGTCAATTTCTTTTTTGATTTGCCGTATTGGAAACATAATCTACTTCGACATATCCTCGACGCCATGCTTGTAAAGAAGAGCATATGTGACAATATATTAGATACTTTACTTAATATAAGTGGTAAGTCAAAGGATCACCTAGAGGATCGTATGGATTTACAAGAGTCGGGCATAAGAAAGCCCATGCATCCTGTTGACTCTGGTAATGGAAAATATGTTGAAATAGTTGCAACAATATTTGACATGACAAATAAGGAGAAAGAAATGTTTTGCTCTTTATTGAAGAATGTCAAACTTTCTTATGGTTGTGCTTTAAATGTTGGTTGGTACGTGCACGTAAAAGAGAGAAAATTAGAGGGGTGTTAGAGTCATGATGTTCACTTTATACTATACTATTTATTACAATTTATCGTGAAGAGAACATTGAAACCGGAGGTTATTGTACCACTGATCAGATTTGGGGCATTGTGAGAAGTCTTTGGAGCAAAGTAATAGAATTAGATGCTATTAAAAAGCTGTAAAAAGAAATCATCGAGATACTTTGTCAATTTGAAATGATTTTTATACAATCTTTCTTCGATATCATGGTGCACTAGCCTTTTCATCTTTGCAAACAAGTTGAATACGGGGAACTTGAACATCTAAGATGCATGTTTGCGATTGAGCGATATCTCAGGAAGTTAAAATCTTATGTTCGAATTAAAAGCAGATGGGAGGGCTCCATTGTAGAAGGTTACTTAGCAGAAGAGTGTGTCACGTTCTGTTCTAGGTTTTTGAGCGCTGATGGAAGTACAAAGGATATTTTAAAAGTTGGGAGGTGTTCAACAGATATAAAATTCCACATTGGAACAAAAAAGAAAAAAGATGGCAAGTTAATCAAATTAAAAGATTCAGACTGGAAAAAAGCACATTGCTACATTTTATTCAATTCCGATAGTATGGAAATAAAGAGTTATATTGAGTAAGTTCTGAAGTCCTTATTTAATTGTACTCAATTCTATAAAATTAGTATATGCACTTCTTAATTTATTTCACCTTAAAAATATTTTAGGGACCATCAAGCGATAGTGGATGGTATTGTAGATCCAAGGAAATACAAAAGGTAACGAGCACACATCAAATACTTCTAGAAATGGTTAAGGGAAGAGGTACTGAAAAGGGACAATTTTCAAGAGATTTAGAGGTTCTTGCATTGGGTCCAAATCGAGTAGCTAGGAACTTCAATGGTTATTTCATTAATGGATACATGTTTCATATAAAATCTAGAAATTCTCGTTGTACCACATTAAATAAAGGCGTATTCTTGACTGTTGAAACCACTAGCTTTGCTAGTTCGAAAGACCAGAACCCAATAGTTGGACATGTCAACTATTACGGATCAGTAGAAGAAATTGTTGAAATTGATTACTGGGATGTTTTTTTTATGGTCCTTTTTATGTGTTGTTGGTACCAGGTTGAAAAAGATTCGCATGGTCTTACTCGAGTAAATTTTTCTAGGTTACACCATAAAGCTGATCCTTATGTCATGTCGTCCCAAATGCAACAAGTATTTTATGTAGTAGATCCCATTCAAAAAAACTGCCATTATGTAGCGAAGAATTTTCCGCGGGAATGGTGTAATTCTGAAAATATTAATGCAGTAGAAGAAGACTTGGACAATCCTCATACACATGATATTGACATTGACCATGAAATTGAAACTGAAGTTACTGATGGGGGTTGGTTTAAGGATGATGTTTCCCGAACACAAATTAACTTTGAGCCTCCTGTTCTTGATCTTTAGGTCAAATTAATTGTTACTTGCTACTTAGGTAATTTTATAATTTTTTAATCTGCATATAGTAGTTTAATAATATCTGTGTTAACATAAAGTAGTGAACACTTACGATGTTTTCCTCAATCATAATTAAATGTGGATACCTTTAATTATTATTTTTTTAAAATCTTTATCATCATACACGTAAGTCGGTAATAATATATTCATTTCTAACATGATGAAAAACATATAAATATCATATTGCACTATGGTGGAGTATTTAAGAAGACTGTTTATTTCGGTGAAAATCACTGATAGTACCATGTGTTAATGTTGAAAATTCTCGTATAGTGTGCTGGATAAGTATGTGAAAGATGAGATCCATTTATCTGAAATTGGAGGAATTAATGTTACCAAAAAGAGGGGTAAATGGAAGCTACTTTTGGACAAGGAAGCAATTGACTTTGTAGAAGACTGTGATGATGGGGAAGAAGTTGATTTTTACGTTGACATCACTATTGACAAAGATGTTGAGCAATTAAGGCAAATGGAACCACATAATCATACATCCAAGGAAAAACTTAATTGAAGGTATACATAAATGTATATATATTACAATCTCATTCTCGTTCATAGCTGTGTAAGATTTACCAAGTCCACCATTTTCTTATTTTTATTGTTACAGATTCATCTAAGAAACCGCCATCGAAAGTACACTACCACACATCAACTTCTGTAGAAACTGAAAAAATAAAAAGAAAGCACATGATCTGCTAGATAAGGGGAACACTTTTTCATCAGTGCCGAATTTGATTACCAGTACGAAAAATGTTAATGTCACTGATAAAGGAAGTGCGGGGATGAAGTTAAATTTAGTCGATGAACCAGAGGAAGATACTGGATGCATATTTGTTGATTTGCAGGTAATTTTTTCTTCAATTTGTTCACTTGTAATTTTGAGGGTTGTTTTTGTTTACTTGTATTTATGTGTGTTTTTGTGCTTGTATGCTATGGTCATATAATCATTTAATTGTAGTTACCACCACCACCACTGTTGACAAATTTGATAAAGTATGAACTAGAAAGACTCGATAAAATGAAACAAGTTGATGAAGCTGCTAAATTACTCGGTTTACCTGGTCGTAAGAAACATGCTGGAGTACAAATTGAAAAAACATAAAGAGGCCGAGGACTGCAATGAATATATTCCACAAGAGGAGGGTGCAGATGACAGTGAGGACTCATCAGAGGTACATAAAATTTATCATTAACCAATCACTTGCCATTTTGGATTTATCCGCGTAAATTTTAACCTGGATTATTTTGGCTACATGCACAAAACATACCAAACTGAACATAGAGAAGGTAAGCTGTCAAGGCCAAAAAAATCCACCTGAAACTCGACCAAGAACTGGTTCGCTAGCCACTGCAACCAGTTACAGTGAGAAGGAACCACCATGTGCCGTCAATACAATAAAGAGGCCTCCGAAAAAAGCTAACACTGACAGGGGAGCTACAAGTTTGTGTCGTGCTCAAGTTTTAAAACCAACAAGCAGGAACTTTTCAAAGAATCAAGGAATGTTGAAGAACCCGATACAATCGCTGCTTATAATGCGATGAGAAAGTGTCAAGAGGAGAATGTTGTTGCTCTGACAATAGAGGAGACTTTTGATTTTAAGCAGCAAAAGAGTGCAGATGAAGAAGTTGAAGCAGGTAAAATGTTGTTTTCATCTATTGACGACAGTGTTTAGTATCATCGCAGCCTTAAAATTATTTTTTTCCCTGGCATTTGTGTTTTTATTTTCACCGCAGTATTTATTTATTTATATTTTTCTTTGTACCTGGTGTCTAAAGTGATAGCTCGAAGGAAACCTAGAGGACTGTCAAAAATGTGTAAGGTTCATGCAAGGGGTCCAGATGAAAAAATAGTCATCACCTTGAATAAACAAGGGCATCTAGTTTCTGATGATCAAAGCGTTATTACTGAGCTAAGTAATTTTATCGGGACAGTAGAAAAGAATAACGTGTCTCTCATTTACATCAATTGGCATGTTGTTCCCAAGCAATTGAAAGAACAAATGTGGGAGTACACGCTGGTAAATTCAAACACCCTATATCGATCACTTCCTATAATTTTATTTTCTATTGGTCAGTTTAAAATTCAGTTATATGTTTGATTCATTGTAGGCTAGGTATGTCATTGCGGGGGAAGGATACCAATGGGTCATGCACAAAGTTAATGAGTCATGGAGGCAGTACAAGTGTTGATTTAAAGCCAAGTATTACGAGAAAAATCAAACCGACGAGTAAAAGATTGAGAAAAGGCCTAAATCAATTTCTCTTCAGGATTTTAAACAACTGTTAAAGTATTGGGCGGATGAAGAAGTTAAGGTACAACTAGAATGACACTAAAAGAATACAAGGCCAAAATGACACTAAAATAAGTTAGCGGCTTTAATTAATACTAGTGGACAAAGCAGATTGTGTTCAACTGATCATTGATCTTCTTTTTATTTTTGTAGAAACTAGTTGATGACAATGCATCGCGTCATAATACATTGGTTGAGACACATACCATGGGTCCTAGAACTCATGCGCAAGCTATACAAAAGATGGTATATATAGAAATTAGTAGATTTTCATCAATTTTGGTTTTTTAGTGCAAATAAGGATTTGTGCTTGCAATGAACATTGGGTTTGACTTTTTATAATCCTAATATGTGATGGAAAAAGAAGGTCCCAGATGTTTCCCAGCTATCTGCTGCTGAATTTTTTTTTGGAAACTTATAAGCGAACAGAGGGGAGAAGCTACAAAACAAACACTGATGAACTAAAAGCCAAATATGTAAGTATTTTCTGATTTTCTCATATAAAAGTGATCTGAGTTCATATTTGATTACATTGAGTTTATGTTTGATCTGAAATATTTGATATGGCCATCTCTGATAGATGAGGATTACGGCGCTGGTTGAATCAGGAAAAATTGATGAGGCAAATACTTTGGTCGCTGATGGAAAGAGTCATGGAAAGAACTGTCTTATTGGAAGGAATGGAAAGAAATATGAAGAAAGCTCAACTCCTGCTCCTACAAAAAATTCTACACATGAGTTGACCACAATAAATAAAGCAAGATCTCGAGGTCGATTTTGAGGCCAGAATAAGGCAAATGATGCAGGAGAACAATGCAAGGCTGATGAAAAGGCTAGGGGAAGCTAATCTGGATCTTATTAAAGACTTTTGTGTTACGGTATCGAGTGACCACGATGAAACTTACACTCCTCTGACTCAACCAGGCACTGATGTTTAGCAATATCATTATGTATCTACCCTACTTTTAGACTAATATCATTATGTTGCTTTTTTTATAAATTTTCGTTGGAAGGAGTATGGTATTAATGTTTGAAGGAGTATAATGGTGTTGGAATGGGTATGGCTGTGATGGAGTTATGTCTGGATTGTTGGGGGTGGTGATTTATAAATGTTATTGGGATGGCGCAATTGTGGAGGTTTTGGTTTTGGTTTTTAATTCTGGTTTTATAAATAAAATCTACATAAATAGAACTGTCATTCCAAATTTTCTTCTTAAAAGTGTTACATTTGTTCATATTTTAATGTTGCATGCTCTTTATGTTGTATTTCCCTTTAGTGTTGCACTAGACCCTGTTGATGTGGCTATGTGGTCCCCACTACTGACGTGACAATGTAGGACCCGTACTGATATGGCACCGGTGGGACTCATTGCTGATGTGGCACAAGCTGGGTCCCACTGTTGACGTGGCAATCAAGAAAACTGTGCCATGCCAGCAAAAGTGGTCCCACGTGTGAAAAGTGTCCATCTACCAAAATCAAAACAGTATTTTTTCTAAATAGCTTTTTTGTTTGAATTCATTTATGAATCAAGATTAATTCATATTATTGTGTTCTATTCATCAAAGATTTCATTTGAGTTTAAAGGTTATCATAAAAGTATGGAGGGTGATGAGTTCTAAGATAATTATTTTGATAAAAAAATAAAGAGGAATGAAAATAGATTTTTTATCACTCAACTATTAAGTCTATTAGAAAATATTAGAAAGTGTCGACTTAATAAACATTCAAATAATTTAAAATAGTCAAGAATGTTACATGAGTTTTTTCTTTTAGTCATTCCGTTAAGTATGAATGATATGTCCATTAAATTAATGTTGATACATGTTTAAACATTCGACGAGGTATGATAGGTAAAAAACTTAATAAAATATAATCATTGATAATTATATATATAGACGCACACATATATATTTTTATTTATTTATAGATTGGGAAGTATATTATATATAAACTTGTTGTTTATCACACCATTATTTTATTTTATTTTCAAATTACCTTAGTAATACCATTTTGGGTTACTCAAAATACCCGTCGTTTACTGCCCAAAATGCTCACCATACTCGTCAGACATAAATGAGCATCGACACATAAGCACATAACACAGGAGGAGTGTTGATCAAATTCATTGTAGTTCAAGGGGTATTGTCTGGATACACCAGAAAGGCGCCAAATTTGTCCTACTAAATATGTCGTATGTAATTATATACCATTTAGTTATGTTATTGTAGCGGCCCCAAATTCGGGATCATGAATCTGGGTCGTCACTTATTCATCCAATTATCTGAAACCTATATTAACTCAATAATCCAATAAACCACATCATAGACCCCAAACTCTCACACACACAAGTTATGGCCTTAGAAACGATATACAATATGTATGATCTGTTATTATAAACCAAATATACATTCTAGAACCTTACACAACTACTCACAACTTCTACATGATGTTGTAGTAATCTTTAATAATAACCGAATCCTATCTGAATACTCTGGCTCACCTGAGGCAAGGCTGCAATGAGTTTACGAAAAGCTTATGTGTTTTCCATATACTGCAGTTGGTTAACTTCCTTACCGAAATATTGGTTATCTACTGTATTTTGACATTTAAATAAAGCAAGAGTGAGCAATAACATTCAAAAATAAAATAAAACAGTTTGAAAATGACTGCTAAAGTAAAATAATATTCCGTACTTTATCGTATAATAAAAAGTTTAAAATCTCGGTGGTATAAACCTGTTTCTATTTAAATCAGTTCAAATATTTATGTATATCAAAATATCTTGCCAATACAGCCGATAGTATTATATACTCAGGATAATGGCTCTCTTGGTGATATACCCCCATTTTGAAACAACATCTTTTGTTACTCAATTATTCTGCGAATAGTCTTAGTGAACCCAGCACCTAGGCTTGATTTACAGTATTGCATATCAATTCAATTGGAAGATTTAGGACATTCACCGGAGCCCCTACTATACGATGATTAGTCGTATAGCATAATATTATCATTGTTCTCTACTAGTAGAAGGACGACTTCCTTACTACCGGTTGTTGCTGTGGCCGCATTTGGGCTTATATGCTTCCCCTTTCTCCCGGGTATATTTTGCACACTTCGCATGTCCATCGGTATACATGGTACCTTCTCATGCGGAAATTAATTAGGAGTCTCCCTAGTACACAAAGTACTGGAGTCTATCCCTTCTTGTCCTTTAAGAAATCTATCATATATCTGGAACTTGTATTGTTTCCTAAACATACTGCTTGTTGATAGGTACATACCGATATATATACATACTTCGGGGAATTTTTGGAGGAAATATTACGTTAATATGAGTTGACCGTTGTCAACATATAAGAATTTAAGGGGGAGTTCCTTTTGACACTATCGTCAAAATATTCAAAATAAGTTGAAATAATATTTTCGAAGACTTGAAAGTACTCGAACGATTTTATGAAATTCAGAAAATATTGCAAAATAGAATTTATGACTTTTACATTCACTCGTTTATTAAATTTAATCATAATATCAACTCGGAAACTAAATTAAATACTTGTATATGGTGCGGTCATAAAAATTTTCATTGATCGTCAGAATTACTATTCATTAACGTTTTACAAAGTCCAAAAAATTCGGGTTATTACAGTTATCATGCAAAGCGTACCATAAAAAGATATATATTTTATATTTATAACTTGTAAGCATGTGATTGAAGCGTGTATATTTCATGTATACGTGGCCGATTAGATCACCGCCATTTACGTACTATGCATGCTCGATAGATTTATATATACTTGGATATGCCTTTGGAAAGGACGTAACAAATGAGTATTTTGAGAGGTAAAGCGGCGAATGGGTATATGTGGTAAACATGGATGAAATAAAGTGATATCTTTGTAAAATTATATGAAGTTTAGTGATTATTTCCTAATAATTTATTTTCGGTTATGTTATATCATCAACCTATTCAACACTAACGTTTACATCAACATTATTTAACCAAATAATTGATAGAATGACTTGAAGCTAAAATAAATGTAATGTTAATGGTTGTTAATGATTTGAAAGCCGAGTTGTTACTTTCTAATAGATTCAACATTTGAGTGGCAAAAAAATTATTTTCCGTATAGATAATATAAATATGTTAGGGACATGAGATCTTAAAGTTTTTCTTTTTTAGCAAGCCAACGCCCTAAAAAGTAACAAACTAGCATAAAACTATGACTGAGCAAAAAATTGAATTAAAATCGAAATCAGAAAAAACCAGACAAAACCGATACAAATAAAAGTGGTATGGAACCAAACCGAAAAATATAAATCGAACCGATTTAAATGTCTCGATTCCAGTTATACATTTCAATCGAACCGATAAAAACTGAATCGAATCGGTTACTAATATAATAAATAAATATTATATTTTAAATATATAATTTAAATATTATTTATGAATTTTGAAAATTTATAACTGTATTGCTATATTTTAGTCTAATGTATTGTAGTAGTTTTCACTAGCAGGGTTACAGAGATAGACTAAAAAATTTAAATTGCATAAACTTGTTTATTTTCATAGCCTGCATTTACTTTCATTGGGTTTGAGTTGTATAAGTCAGTGTGATTTTGCTCAGTTGGGCATGGTTCAAATTCTATCTGAGGTTCTGAAAGCAAAAATTAAAAATCACTTGTAGGGGAAGTCTAATGGAGCTCGACTTCAAATTTTTCAGCCTGATTTAGAACTGGAGGTAACTGTTCACTGGTTTTGTTGCCAGTAAAAATATATCCGTGGGTGCTTGTTGGGTAGTGTCAACCCAAGTACCACATCGATGAGATAAAAGATAATTTTCTTGTATGTAGATCAAGCAGTTAATTCCATTAGTGTGAGAACTTTCGGGATGTGCTTAAAAAAAATTCGTGCGGGCTCGGTTCAGAGCGGACAATAGCATACTAATGTGGAGTTACGGCTTGCTCACGACCCGACTGATAAAAGTTGAGAGACAAAAATAAAGAATTAGGGTTTTATTATAATACTTAATAATCAGGATACATGTCTCAATATTTATATAATAAACTGTTACAAGCTAAATTATGAAAACACCCTTAACATAATATATTCTAACATCCCCCCTCAAACTCACGATGTTGCACCATTAAGCATTGAGAGTTTTTCAGACAAGAACCGAAAGCGCGAAATCGAATGAGCTTTGGTAAAAATATCTGCAATCTGAAGTGAAGAAGAGACATAAGGTAATGTGATAGTACCCTGCTGCAAGTGATGACGGGTAACATGACAATCAATCTCAATATGTTTAGTGCGTTCATGAAAAACAGAATTATGAGCAATATAAACTGCACTCTTATTATCGTAATATAGCGGAGTAGGATGCGTAAGCTTAATACCCAAATCTGCAAGCAACCAACGTAACCAAACAATCTCACAAGTAGTGGAAGCCATTGCATGATACTCAGCTTCCGAAGATGATTGAGAAACAACATCTTGTTTCTTACTTTTCCATGAAATTAAAGAATCACCAAGAAAAATACAAAAACCAGTAGTAGACTTGCGATCTTCTGGATCTCCATCCCAATCAGCATCACTATAAGCACGCAACTCTAAAGATGAAGTAGAAGGAAACAATAGACTCTGAAACTGAGTCCCTCGAAGGTTTCTGAGAATACGAAGAACAGCTCCCCAATGCACAGTAGTAGGAAAAGTGACGAACTGACTAACAACATGAACATCATGCGCAATATCTGGACGAGTAACAGTGAGATAAACAAGACTACCCATAATAGTACGATATAAAGTAGGATCCGCCAAATGAAGACCATCAGATGAAGAATATCGAACATTCATCTCAAGAGGAGTATCCACAATCTTATTATCAGTAAGGCGAGCACGATCAAATAAATCAGCAATATATTTAGACTGTGATAAAAGATAAACATGTGATGAAGTAGCAACCTCGATCCCCAAAAAATAACGAAGCAAACCTAAGTCTTTCATAGTGAAACAATGAGCCAACTCCCGTTTTAACGACTCAATACCGGCACAATCATCACCAGTAATAATCATATCATCAACATACAAAGCCAAGAGAATACGACCTACACTTGTACACTGAACAAATAAAGCAGAATCATGATGACTAGAATGAAAATCGAGTGAAATAAGTACAGTGGAAAATTTCTTAAACCAACAATGAGATGTCTATCGTAGACCATATAGTGACTTACGAAGTCGACAAACATAATCAAGCCGATGAGGAAAACCAGGAGGAGGTGTCATATAAACTTCCTCATGTAGATCACCATACAAGAAAGCATTTTTAACATCTAACTGAAATATGTTCCATTTGGAAACTGAAGCAACTGCAATTAGAGTACGAACCGTCGTCATCTTTGCAACAGGTGCAAAGGTCTCCTCATAATCCAAACCATACTCCTGAGAATAGCCTTTAGCAACAAGCCGAGCCTTATAGCGCTAAACGAAACCATCAGATTTGGTCTTAATTTTATAGACCCAACGACAACCAATAGCATGTTTCCCTGATGGTAAGGGAACCAAGTCTCATGTATGTGTCTGATGTAAAGCAGTAAGTTCCTCAGCCATAACTGCCTGCCAAAGAGGATCACAAACAGCATCTCTATAGGAAACATGCTCAGATAAACCGTGAATAGATGTAACAAATGAGGCAAATGAAGGAGAATAAGATGAATAAGAAAAATCAGAAAGTCGAGTGGAGTTACGAATACGAGTAGATTGACGAGTGAGAGGAGGAGGATCCAAAATCTCTGGAGAGGATTGAGTAGTCGTAGACAGGGGCGAAGATGGGGGAGTCTGAGATGTCTCAGGAACTGAAGTACTAGGAGCTGTGGGCAAAGTTTCCTCAACATCTGAGTCAAAAGGATCAATACAAATGAGATCTGCCTATGTCATATTATGAGAACTAGCAGGGATAGAAAAATATGGAATATGCTCAAGAAACACAACATGACGAGAAATATATAACTTTTGTCTAGCAGGATCAAAACAACGATATCCTTTCTGACTGATACCATAACCCAAGAAAACACACAAAGCAGATTTAGGAGTTAATTTTTACGCTCTACATGTGGGAGAAGGACAAAATAAGTGGAACCAAAAACAAGCAATAAGGAATAGTCTGGAACATCTTATATAATTTCTGAAAAGGAGACAAACCTGAATTATGAGAAGTAGGAATCATATTAATCACACAGGTCGCAGTACGAACTGCTTCCCACCAAAACACACTAGGAACCTGAGCGGACAACAAGAAGGAGCGAGCTGTTTCTACAATATGACGATGTTTTCTTTCAGCAACTCTATTTTGATAAGGCGTGTCTGTACACGAGGTTTGACGTATAGTACCATCAGAAGCAAGTAACTGGAAAAATTCATTAGAAGTGTATTCACCCCCCAAATCACAACGAAAACATTTAATAACAGCAGAATGTTGAGTATGTACAAGAGCACGAAATTCCTTGTATATATCAAGAAAATAAGACCTATGTTTCATAATATAAACCCATGTAAAACAAGTATAATCATCAATAAAGGACACTAATATCTAGAACCCCCCTTTGTGGGTACAGGTGAAGGTCTCCACACATCAGAATGAATAATATCAAAAGGTGCAACAGTAAAAGAAACACTTTTATAAAATGGCAAAGCATCAAATTTAGCCAGTTTACAACCACTACAATAAAAAATATCATGAGTTTTTAAATGTCCTAAAACTCCTGTAGAAACCATATACTGTAAACGAGGGGCAGACACATGGCCCAAACGAGAATGCCAAAGATAAAAATCTGACGAAGAATTACTCAAACGAAAAGATGAAAATCAATAGTAGAAGCTCCAACATCCGAGACTTTCAGTTCATCCAAAATATAGAGTCCCCCTTGCCTACGACCTATCCCAATCACTTTCTGAGATCTTGGGTCCTGAACACAACAAGTGGAAGAAGAGAATGAGAGTAAGTATACAGATGCACAAAACTGACTCACAGAAACCAAATTCATCTTAAGATTGAGAACATAATATACATCAGATAGGGACACGTTAGGTGTGACAACAGAACCAACACCTTCCAATAACATGGGAGAACCATCAGCAGTCATAATGGACAAAGATGCGGTAGAATACAAAGATATAAACGATGATAAAGTTGGAGACATATGATGAGAAACACCTGAACCCAAAATCCATATGGAAGAAGATATAATTGATGAAGTGGAGGATGACAAACCTAGTGAAGGAGATGTAGACATAGCATATGGTTGAGAAGCGATAAACTGCTGAAACTGCTCAAGCATATAAGGATCCAAAGATGGAGCAGTAACTGAATTAGTAGCGGGTGGCGGTCGAGGTGTCCAGGTAACGGGACCCGAAGGGTGCTGAGACTGACGTGGTGAACGAGGTGTCCAAGGACGTTGTTGCTGTTGAGGTGAACGAGATGTCCAAGGTCGTTGTTGCTGACGTAACTGTTGAGGTGTACGTTGTTGCATAGCCAATAGTTGAGGACACGAAGATCTCCAAAGACCCTTATCTATACAATAAGAACATTCATCTTGAAGAGGCCGAATAGACCTATTTTGAATACCACCGGATGATCGTGGAGGAACGACAAAAATAGAAGGAGTACCAGATAACGAATCTCCTCCGCTAAAAGTTCATTAACAACAGAATCAACTGATGGAAGTGGAGTATGATGCAAGATTGACCCTCGCAAAGGTTCAAAATCAGAACGAAGAGCCATTAAAAATTGTACCAAACGTTGTTCTTCTCGTCTCTTGACATAAGCAGCTACTGCAGTCAATTCTGCTGGTTCAGTCAATGCAAGTTGATCCCATAAAGAAGACATGGCAGAATGAAATTCTTGAATAGACATATTTTGTTGTTGAAGTCACTATTATCCTTCTCTAATTGATACTGTTTAGCAAAATTGGATTGTGTATACAACCTGGATAGATGATCCCATACCTCTTTAGCCGTTTCATACTTTGCCAACTGGGCACCAATAGAATGTGTAACAGAATTATTAATCCATGTAATAATTTTCGAATTATCAGCCTCCCAAACCTCAATTGCTTTTGCAGAATCATCGGTCTTACCATCTGCTGGTTTAGTCTTAGTATCTTTATCACGAACATAACTCCACAGAGTTTTGCCACGTAAATTTTTTTTCATAACATAACTCCAATAAGAATAATTTGTACCATCCAACTGAACACTAATCGACTAAAGATAATCATCTTTACCGAAAGCCATGTCAATAAAAAAAACAACCTCAAATAAATTAAAGCAATCAACGAATTAATTTATCCATAACCTAGATCTTGATACCATGATAAAAGTTGAGAGACAAAATAAAGAACTGAGGTTTTATTATAATACTTAATAATCAGGATACATGTCTCAATGTTTATATAATAAATTGTTACAAGCTAAATTATGAAAACACCCTTAATATAATATATCACTAATAATATATAATAAATATATATATTCTAACACCGACAAGTGGTACCAGAGCCAAAGGTTCGCACCAAGGTGGGGCTATTGGGCTGCGGTAGTTTGATGGAAGACATGTGCCTATGAAGGACCATCTAGAGATCCCTAATTCAAGAATGTCATATCCTGAATCAGAATGGACTGTTGTTGATAATGAATTAATTGCTTTAGATGAAAGCATGTAGTTTATTTTGGTGGATTCAATGGATGATGATATGAGTCACCAAATTATGGTCTGTGAAAGTGTCAAGCATATGTGGGAGACCATAGAACTGATTATGGAAGGAACTGAAGACGTCAAGTAAAATCGAGTGGATATCTTGACTTCACAATATGAGGCTTTTAAGTCCTTTCCTGGAGAAAGTATAACACGAGTCTTTGAAAGACTGAACAAGTTGCTAAATGAATTGAGTATTCATGGAAAGACTTATACTCAGAGAGAAGTCGACAGGAAGTTTATGATGGTCCTAGCTCAGAAGTTGGGAGTTTTAGATTGCAGACTATTTTCGATTGCAGGCTATGTTTTTATTTTAGTTCAAATTAGGATCAGTTAGTGATACTATCTACGTTAGATAGTCAGATAATGTAGTTTTTTTAATGCAAATTGCAAACAATACAGCAGCATGCTACTGTTTCACCCTCCAGCATCAGGCCATTGGTTGCAAGTTATTAGTTGCACCCTCAGCATGTTAACCATCACCACTAAACAAAACCCCAAAAATGTGTATAAGGAGTTGAACGATTTACAACTACGAAAAGCTAGACTTCAGGAATGGTGTCTCAAGTGAACTAACCTGCGCCTATAGGCTATATCCAAATGGGGAAATGTACATTCAATGGACTAAAGGCAGTCCAATTCATTATCGTGACAAAGTCATATATGATAAAGGAGACACAATTGAAGAATTAAAGGCATATTTCTTGGTGATCTTGCGATTCTCTTGATCTACTTTTATCGATGAGGAAACGAAGAACTTCTCCCAGTTGCGACTTCCAAAAGCTCTGATGCTACTTTTATTCTTATTCCCATTTTGACATAGCTTCTCAGAAGAAATCCTACTCTTCTTTCTCTTGAAGAGTTCCATTTTAAATTGGCCAGTAAATCATCTTTTACAATGTTTCGCACTGCAAATTTATCATCCACTTTATAGCTGTTAAATAACGTGTCTTCTTGAGGTTATCCAACCTGCACTTCGTTCACATGCTACAGATTCGCAAGGTGAAGTTCCCTCATCACAGGAACATACAGATTCAAAGGTTCACATGCTTACCACAGAGGTCGGTAAAAAACTGAAGTGACAAGACTGAATCACGCATCATTGGGTATTAACATTCCAAACATTTTTAATGTTCACCTGTTTTGTATTTTTATGGTTAAAAGTGCACATTTTAGATGAAACTAGGATGGAAATCTGATGTCATAAAACAATGGTAACCAGAAGAAAATCGGTATTTTTAAAAGGCTTAATGACCTTTTTAGCCTTGAGGTTTGCACCCGTGCACCAATAAACCCTTTATGTTTAAAGTCATACATTTTCGCCCCCCGGGTATCCAAAATATACCTTTTAACCCTTGGGCCGAGTTGGGCCTTATTAACGTTACAGAGCAGCCCAAATCGGCTGGGTTAATTCAGTCTTTTAACACACGATATTCCGACACTGTAAGTATAGAACATAAAATCCCTTATCTTTTCGTCTCCTTCAACCCTTTCACTTTCATCTAACCTTTTTTATTCTGATTTTCATCTAATCAACGGCGTTTAGTGGTCTGAAATCATGGGCGATTCAGATGAACTCTCTACTGGTATGATTTCTTAAACTATCATTCTGATTTTTAATTGATCGTTTTTTTGTATGAGTTAGCCTTTAATGTTACTTATCTTGTTAAATATTAGATGGTTCTGTGTATATATGAAGTATATTGATGTTGCATGTTGTGATAATTATGTGGGTATTTTTGTAGAGGTTTAATTATGTATCCACGCTGTTAAATGTGCTTATACTTGATTTATTTTGCAATTGAAGGTGATGGTATCATAAATTTGACCTTATATCATGGTGGGAGGTTAAAATGGGAACCACGAACTGAATATATTGGTGGTCGAGTGACACTGTACTATTTTGAATCTGAAGGGAAATTGACTTATGATAATTTGAGAGCTCGAACTAAAGCTATAGGTCATAGTGGACTATTTTGTATGTACTATAGGAATCCTAGTAAAGATTTGGAAAATGGTCTGGTTCTAATGAAATGTCAAACTGATATAGAGGATATGATAGGGCTTGCTAGGACAAATAATAACAAGATAGATGTTTATGTCAAGCATTATGATGAAACCAGTTTAGACTCATTTGAAGATCATAATTTATTTCAAAGGATTGAAGGAGATGGAAGTAATGATGTTGGGGAGTGGAGTGATGAACTTGATGACTATAATTTTGATAATTCTGACTATTCTATGATTGATGATGACATGCTTTTTGCTAACAATATTGATGAGGGGGTGGAATGGGTAGGTAGAATCAGAGAAGACCTAGGACTAGGTAAGAAAGTGGGAGATGAAAGTGAAGGGGAAAGACATAAAAGTGACTGTGATGACTTATAGAGTTTGCCAGACAATGACTTGGAGAAAGAACTTGATGCCCTTCAAGAGAAGGCAATCATTTCCATTATTTAAGGATAGTGACAATATAAAGTGGACTGTTGGGACCATTTTCACATATCATTATCAATGCAGAGAGGCCATAATGAAGCATTCCTATACTGAAGGGAGGGTAGTAAAGTTTGTGAAGAGTAATAGAACTAGGGTCAGAGCAGTTTGTAAGGATCCATGCCCCTGGTTCATTTATGCAGGATTAAATTTTGACAAGTGCATCCAAATAAAGACTGTGGGACCAGGTACATATTAGTCTTTTACTAATGTTATAATGTATCTTTTACTATTGGTGACCATAACTTATGCTTTTATTGTTTGTGTCTTTACATACCACACATGTTTGAGAGAGCAAAGAGGTCTTCCCCTTATTAACTCTGGTTTTCTAGCAAGGAAGTATCTGCCTGAATTCAGGATAAATCCAACTTGGCCTATCAAATCTTTCCACAAGACTGTCTTGAAGGATTTGCAAATTGATTTCCCAGCTCATATTCTCAGAAAAGCAAGAAGGAAGTGCATGAAGACCATCAATGGCACACATGAGGAGCAATATGAGAAACTGTGGGATTACAAGATAGAGCTTTTGAAAAGAAATCCCAACTCTACAGTTGAGATTGACATTGAACTAGGTCTGACATGTATTTTATTGGTATTTGTTTTTCAGATCTGTTTTTCTTTTGTGCTAAATTATGTTTACATTGTATTTGTTGCAGGAAATGTTGGTCAATTTAGGAGGATCTACATCTGCCTTGGTGGATTAAAACATGGATTCAAGCTAGGGTGCATGAAGGTGATTAGATTAGATGGATGCCATATTAAAACAGTGTATAAAGGTCAGTTATTGTGTGCAGTTGCCATTGATCCTAATAACTGTATGTTCCCTTTAGCATATGCAGTAGTAGAAGCTGAGAGGTTAGAAACATGGAGGTGGTTTCTTGTTTTACTAGTTCAGGACTTTGATATTAGGACTAGGGATGGGTGGACTTTCATTAGTGACAGGCAAAAAGGGTTGTTAAATGTGGTAGAAGAAATGATACCAATGGATGAGCAGAGATATTGTGTTAGGCATATGCATAATAACTTCAAGCAAAAATATGGGGGTAGGTCACTTAAGGAGAAGTTATGGAGCTGTGATAGGGCAAGTAATGTAGAGTCCTTTCAGAATGCCATGAACATTGTCAAGGAGGAAAATGTAGGAGCTTGGAAATGACTAACAAATGTGACTTTCCATCACTGGACAATGTCTCATTTTAAGACTGATACCAAATGTGATCTTCTGTTGAACAACATGTTTGAGTCCTTCAATAGATGCATTTATATGGGCTAGGGATCAGGGTATACTAGTGATGCTTGAAATGATAAGAGAGTACATGATGAATAGATTGCAGAGTAAAAAAGAAGAATTAAATGGTAGGGATAATAGGAAATTTACACGAAAAATCTATAAGTTGCTAGATAAATTTAAGAAATGGAGTGGAGGCTGTTATAGTTCATATGCTGGGTATGATGAATTTGAAGTTACAACTGTTAATGGCTCTAAATTTGCTGTTCACATAGGCAATAGAATATCCACATGTGGATGTAGAAGATGGGACCTTACTGGGATCCCTTTACACCATGCTATAAGTTGTCTGAATAGGTTAGGTTACAATGTAGAGGATTATGTGGACCAACTGTATTCAGCCAATGCATACAAAAAGGCTTACTCTGGAATAGTTTACCCTATGAATGGACATAAGTATTGGACAAAATCTGGTTTGGTGCTAAAACCACCTACTGTTCAGAAGCAACCAGGGAGACCCAAAAAAAGAAGAAGAGTTGAACCAGTAGAAGCCCAAGTAATTGTACATGATGGAGTGACAAAATTAAGCAGGACTACTCAGATGACTGTGAGGTAATGCTTACTTTCAAAACTTGTAATTTTAATTCAAATGTTAGACTTAGACTAATTTTATTGTATTCAAATGTAGATGTGGGAAGTGTAAGAAAGCAGGGCATAACAAAAGAACATGCCCTGATCTTAACCCTAAGGCATCAAGTTCTGCACAACCAAGGATTCAAGCACCTGATGAGGATAATGTCAATGAACATGAAGAGGAGGAAATGCAAGCTGCATATAATGAGTTGGTTGTGGAGTTTGATGGTCCACCAGTCACCCAGCCAAGCCAGGTTGCTGAAGAAATAACAACTGCAGAAAATATGGTGTATGAACCTTTTGTTGATGAGGAGGCCCCAATTGAAATAGTAGCAAGGAAAATTAGAGAATTTAGGGGTCACAGAGTACTTACAACTACTCTGGATTCACCTATTATGCCGGCAGCTGAAAGAATCAAAGCAATGAAGAAGAGGATGAAGATTGATGCAGAAAAGGTGAAGGAAAAGGAAGTAGTTGAACCTTTGAAGGAACAAGTCAATAACTTAAAGATGAAGAAGAAAGTTGATGAAGTCAAGCACTCCAAAAAAACCCAGCCTTTGAAGTACCAAGTGGAAGCTCAAAAATTAAAACTGCAGAAGGAGGCTCAGATATTTAAGTTACAGCAAGAAGCTCAAATATTGGATGACTTAGTCCCTCAGAAAGTTGCTGAAGAGGAAAGAAGAAAAGTGATAAAAGCTGAAATGAGCTCTAAGATTGAGGCACATAAAACATCCAGAGCTGCTAGGGCTTCCTCTCCACCTGATGTGAGAAGAAGTAATAGATTGTACATCAAAACAACTTTTGGAAGGTTCAAAAATACAAGTGATACTCCTGTATGTCTTGATGAAGATGATGGTGACACAATGATGGCAGATGGACCAAATTCTAGAGAGTTACACAACACATACACAGGACCAGTGAAGATGGGGAAACAAATGCCACCACATGTGAAGCAATTCAAGACCATAATTGGAAAAATAAAGCTGAAATCTGCACCTTTCCTATCTCGTGGGAAAAATGTCATAACTTCAGGGGCTTTGAGAGTTGCTATTGAGGTAACAAGAAAGAATTTGAGGAATGATGCCAAGGAAAAATAATCAGGAAAAGGGAAGGACAAGGACACTTGAAGAATGCTCTTTTGTTTAAGTTGATCTTGTTCAATTTCAGACATTAAGCAGTGCTTTTGTTTACGTTTAAAGACCTGATTTCTTTTGTTATGATGTGTTGCAAAACTGAACTGCAGCTTTTGATTTCACTTTGGTATGCTTAATTTAAGTTTGAAACTTTGATATGGGCTTAATTTTCTTGCTATTCATTCATACTTGCATTACAAGCATCTGTAGTACATAGGTAAGAAATTTAACAAAATTAAACTAGTTCATTTTGTTTCTTCACTACAACCTCCCCATCATTCTTCATCATCAGTACAAAGATTAACAACATGAACACAGTAACATAAACAAATACATTCCTTCCTCGTTTTGTTTTCATTCCAGCAACAACAACTTCAAGTTTCTCCGCTTCTTCTTCTAGCTTTTCAGTTCTCCTTAATAGTCGTGGAATTATCATTCTTGATCTTTGACACATTGGGGGGTCAAACCACAAATGGAAGTTACAAGCATTACTTCTTTGTTCCTGCAAATAAAAGTATTAAGCACACAAAATATATCACAAACTACTACTAATTATATCACACAATTTATCATATATCGAAAGCAACCCCAAAACCTTCTTCCCGGATTAGCATCGGTCTATGAAGTTCTCAACACGGCAGCTCTTCCACACCAACAATGGGGATCCATATTCTGTGTATTTCAAGAATGAGAAGTTGTTTGCTATAATTTACCATATATATTTATATATAACTACAAGGGTTGTTGTTGGCGGGAGAGTGTTCTCTGTTTTAGGAAGGAAAAGTAGAAAGTTTCTGCCCAAAATACCCCAGCCAGATTCCAACGTTAAAGCGACCCAACTCGGCCCAAGGGTTAAAATATATGGTTTGGATATCGGGAGGGTGCACGGGTGCAAAACTCAGGGCTGAAAATATCATTAAGCCTTTTTAAAACTACCCTTCTATTAATGACCGACTTATTACTTTGGTATGTTGCGTTCATTGACCATGTCCTTATTTTGTAAACGAAGGAATAGAAAGGACATGCTAATGCAATTCATAAATAACATAAGTGTGTACACACTACTGGGTACTTTGAACAATGTAGGGCGGCGCATATCATGCTACAAGTTCAGCTCATCCCTTTGCATCACAAAAAGGCCCCCCGTAAGGGCTAGGTATGGCAAAAGAGCTGCCCATCTTTCTCCCTAATTTATTGTTCTTTATTAATTTTACCCTGTAGCCTGTAGGTGAAGAACAGATATATTTTTGGTTCATGTTCTTGATAATAGGAATGACTATTACTATAATTTTCAAGTTTCTCATTTGGTGTGCTTTATGTGCAGTAATCTAGAAATGTTAATTGAGTGACACACCAACCGATAATACTTTCCTTTCGAATTTCATTTCAGTAACATATCGCAACTCTTTTGATAACTCTCACATTCTAAAATTCACCCAACAACGTTGTATGAGTAAATTGAATTGCCGTAACCGATTATTAAATAGTGAAATATTATACTAACATAAAACAGGAATGTGCGCAAACAATTACTACAATGAGCTACTGCTAATTCCACATGACATATAATTTCGAGTCTGTTCTGAATGATTCAAACAAGGTGGGGGGATATATAGATGTACTTAATTAAATGGCCCCAACATAGCCCCCTTCCAGGTACGTCCATTGTGAGTCATCCTAAGAAGTTACAATGTAGAATATAAACAAGACGAGCATCACTCCTGCTCTCCAACAAACAACACAAAGAGTCTTGCTATCATTTAGCCAACAAAAAAAACAGAGAAGTCATCGAGGTGCAACATAAATAGAAGAAACATCAGGAGAACATCAATCGATATTCATCAATGGCGTGTTTTTGCTTCTTGGTGGATCAGAGAAGGATGCTGAGGAGGGCGAAACCGGTGGCAGGGATATGTTCTAAGTGTGGTTGTGGTGCCAAAGTTGCAGACATGCAAGTCTCCACAAGATTTTGTAACATCCCGCTTTATTGGGAAACCTGGAAAGCTATTGTCTGTACTTACTGCGGAGCAACTCTCAAGTCTTACAAATGATCCTTCATTCTCACTCACACTCACACTCGCATACACATGTCCTACAAATTCAGTTTTTGAATATTGTTGCGCGTTATGTAATATTACACCTAATCATACGACAGCAGATATTGCATTAGCTATGCAGATTTAGAATTTTGATGTTTTCGCTACTTTTGTAAACCAGGTCGTTGTTTCCTGAAAATTGTGGATATGGTATAAATATACAGGTTATAATGAAAAGAAAATAAATTACATTGAAAAAGCAATTAGTTTGATCTAAAGATATTAATGTCTTGGATTAATTTGTTTATGAGGCATGAGGTGCAAGGGTGCTTTCAGCTAATAATGACACACTGAAAGTTTGAGATAGATATAATCTTTGGGCGCCCTGAGAGAATTGTCAAAGTGAGAAGAAGCCACATTAAAAGTGGCTCCTAATTGCACTAATACTTTTCAATGGGGGCGTGTCTCGTTCATACTTAATAAGAGATTAATAATTTGTCCACCTTCTTTTGCAAAAAAAGGCCTTGAACATTTTAATCCATAAATGTACTGATCGAGTCTGAAAAAAGGAGCAGCTTTATTTTGGTATAAGGATTAATTTGTAACCGTGTAACGTCCAAGTAGATGTAAAATTCTCTTGTCAATACTTGTACAAGAATTGCGTGATCATACTAGTAGTTGAATAACACAAGTGTATTAGCAAGGCTTCTATTAACACGCAGACATGTTGATTTCTCTAGTTTAATCTAGTTGGGGAACTGGTAGCTACTTTACCTGTATTTCTATTCAGCTCATGCATTATGTATGTCCTCCCTATGTATGAATTTCATTTGTATGTTTCAGATTTCTCAATCCTGCAATTCCTCTGTATAATTCAGTTCAATTCACTATTAGGATCTGGTGAAGATCAGTATATTTTCAAACTAGAA
This sequence comes from Apium graveolens, assembly GCF_009905375.1. Lineage (NCBI taxonomy): Eukaryota > Viridiplantae > Streptophyta > Magnoliopsida > Apiales > Apiaceae > Apium > Apium graveolens. Next base: position 294,339,473 of record NC_133650.1, read on the forward strand.
TCAATTAACTTTATTTACAATAAAAATCAAGTTCTTACATTTTAATTTTGTGAAAAATAAAATTATATGTTAAATTTTATAAAATTCACATGTTTGCTTTTTGATTTTATAAAAAAATTGCATTTCAACGTGAAAGTTTTTAAATTTGTAATCTTATTTATGGACATGTGACATTTAAAAATTCAAAGTATAAAGTAAATAAATTAAAATGTAAAAATCAAATTCATGTCGGAGCCATTATTCTTTTGAAATTGAAAATTTAACTTTTTTATTATTAAGAAAAAATATGTTTTTATATTTACAAAAATAATTGAAATTTATTTATAAATGAACATTTATCTTTTGCTTTCATTTTAAATCTCAATCATCTCCTTTTAATATTTTAAAAAAACAAGAAATATTTGATTTTTTTAAAGTTTTTTTTTTAGTTTCACAATTTTTAAGATAATAATATCAAACTTTTAAGATTTTGTAACGGGGAAATCATTAAATATTTTTTTAAAAAAATCTGACTTCGTATTGAGATCAGAAAGTGATTAAAAATAAAAGAAATATAAAATACAAACAATTTCAAAAAAGGAAGAACACAAATTCCATATATACAATACTCACATATGCAACATCAGAAAGGTATAGATTTTGCAACTCATCCAACAATTATATATACAAAGAACCTGGCAAATCATCTTTATATAACTACAGAAGATTCCGACCTTTATTTCATCAAACCCACTCCCGAAATTTTTATGAGTTTTTGAGTATTCAAAACTTAACCTTGTACACTACAAGAAAACAGGGTAAAACTAATCTGATATAACTGATCGACGTCGATTTAGACATCTTAAAACGATTTAGACACCTTAAAACCGACCAATGTCAGTGGTAGGTTATATGTCAACTAAAAGACACCGTATCGATGACGTGACACACATAAAATCGACCATCCACTGGTAGTCGGTTTTACTGGAAAAAAAACGACACCGTTTTGCTGATATGTCACTTTTAAAACCGACCACCTACATGTGGTCGGTTATATCCACAAATTCTGCAGGTTAAAACTGACCATACATGGTGGTCGGTTTTATAGAATAATAAAAAATTAATTTAAAGTACAAAAAAAAGTGCCCGTTACCGTATTATTCTTCTGCCTAAAATCGACCGCTAACGGTCGGTTTTAACCTATTTTTTTTAATTTTTTTGTTATATCCCTCATTTCTTGATTTTGGGCAAAAAATTAAAAAGACACAAGTGATTGAGGATTGAAGTGGAGAAGTTTTAGAAAATTGTAAGTTATTTACATATTTTGTAATTAATGTGCGTGTGTTTTTATGTTGGTGTATGTATTAAATGTTGTTGTATGTATTCAATGTTTTTATTTTTTTATATAATGTTTATAATGAGAATTGAAGTTTGGTAGTAGATAATTTGTAAGTTAGTTTCATTTATTGTAATTATAGTGTGTGTGTTTGTGCGTGTGTTTTATGAAATATATGAATAATTATGAGATTAATGATAAATTATTTGTTAAATATGTTTTTTTTTTAATTTTAAAAAATATTATTGTAGATGGAAACCATTGATCGAAATTAGATTGGTAATCAATTGCAAAACGATAAAATTTCATTGACCCCGGAATATAGAATTGGTGTAGAAATTTTTTTAAAATTTGCTAGCGAAAATGGAATGGAAGATGGAACAATGAAGTGTCCGTGTAAACGTTGTAAAAATTTGAATTGATTAAAAATTGATGATGTTAGATTTCATTTGCTCGCTAAAGGGATGCTTGAGGGTTATACCGTGTGGACGTCGCACGGTGAAAAAATAGGAAGAAAACGTAGTCGAATATCACATCACCGTTATTGTGTTCGGGAACCTTCGAGAGTAGAAGAACCGGTAGATTTGAATGCGATGTTACATGATTTAGCCGGTGAAAATTATCAATTTTATGAAACTACGGATACGGGAACTATGAATGTAGAAGAAGCTCCAAATTATAGTGCTAAAAAATTGTACGAGGTTATTGTTGAAAATGGAGCACCTAATTATCCCGGCAATACAAAGTACACAAGATTAAACTTTACCACCAAATTATTGAAATTCAAAAATAACTCGCATTGTAGTAATAAAGCTTTTGATAGTTTGCTTAAATTTCTTACGGATGTGTTACCAAAAAACATACATTACCCGAAAGTTATTATGCAATGAAAAAAATTATGAAGGATTTGAGGGTTGAATATGAAAAAATTGATTTATGTGAGAATGATTGTATGTTATTTTATAGAGATGACAAGGATAAAGTTGTGTGTGATATATGTGGTGAAGATCGTTATCGGGATGTTTCTAGGAAAGATGGTAAAAAAATAGCAAAAAAAAAATTTTAAGACATTTTCCTTTGATCCCTCGATTACAACGCTTATATATATCGGCACATACATCCGATCACATGAGATGGTACAAAAATAGAGATGTGAAAGATGGAGAAATAAGTCATCCCGCGGATGGAGAAGAGTGGAAAAATTTTGACCGTCGGTATCCTTCATTTGCTCAAGAGATTCGTAACATAAGGCTCGGTCTTGCGACCGACGGTTTCAACCCTTTTGGCCCTACCGGGAAAAAACATATAGTGTGTGGCCCGTGGTGATAGTTGTTTACAATCTTTCACCATCGATGTGTATGAAAAAGCCTTATATGTTCATGACCGATATAGTTACGGGTCCAAATAGTATTGGAAAAGATATTAACGTTTGTCTAAGGCCTCTCATCGATGAATTGAAGATATTGTGGAATACCGGGGTGAAGACATACGACCAATCTTTGAAACAAAATTTTACAATGAGAGCGGCTATTATGTGGACAATTAGTGACTATCTCGCTATGAGTATGATAAGTGGGTGGTCGGGTAAATGAATGGGATGTCAAGTGTGTCTTGGAAGCGTGCAAGGGTTTTAGTCAACCGACCGTTTGACCACGTGTCCCGCTATGTGCACACTTTGTCCACGGTCGGTTATGAGTTTCAGTCAACTTTTTAAAAATAGACATAACCGACCACCTACGGTCGGTGATGACTCAGTGATGTGGCAACACGTGTGTACACATGTTACCACGTGTACACAGTGACCCCACATTTGGGTAAAATGCCCGGGCACTTAACCGATCACAATGTTGGTCGGTTATGAGGGTTAAATCCGACCAAAGATCATAACCGACCAGGCTAAAATCGACCACGGCCTGTGGTCGGTTATGTCCTGTTTTCTTGTAGTGCTACTTGTGTAGTTGTTAAATAAGTAAAAGATTTTTTAATTTGAATTCAAGTTTGTATTTTTCATTTTAGGGTTTATACTATTAGAAATTAGGAGAGTTTCTAATATATAAGTAGGTACTTGTATATACATGTTTTTGTATGTTGTATTAGTTCAGTTGATATATTTTAAGTGGGTTTAGATCACTTTAAATTCTTGTCAAGCTGTAAGTATTTAACGTTAAAAAAAAATCGCTCAATTCAATTAATTAACGTAGTGTCATTACTTGCTAGTTGATATGATGCAAATGAGTCCCATAGGAATGAATTTTTCAAAATATGCACTTGAGTTAAGTGACTATATTGAAATTTAACCCTATTCTAATCTACAGCATTCTAGTCCATGGTGCCAAAATATTAACCAATTTCATATAAATTTGAATTCAGGGTTGTTACCTCATCATAGTTTTTCTGAAGAAATTTTTGAAACGATAAAGAAGTCGGCGGTGATCTGAAATGAAAATAACCAGTAAAGTGCATCAAATTATTTTGTTTCTTGTATTTGTTTGAGACAATGAGACGAATGTTTGCGTTTCAGAAATATAATTGCAAAAATATATGACTTTGGTTAAATTTTTGTTTAGTTACTAATTTATCTTAAGAGACTGTTCTTCCATATAAAACTAAATCATTATTGTCCATCAGGAATATTAGCTATAAAGACAAAAGAGGTAACAATGTTTTATGCTCTCTCAACCATATGCTGACAAACAAAGATGCCATTTGCACGGCAAAATTCTATGCAAGTATATATTGTTCTTAATACATAGTACAATTCTATTTATCCATCTGAAGGGTTTGCGGAAAAGACTGATGAAAGAACTTAAAGCCCAAGCAAAAGTTGGTGTTGGGATTAAAATTCTATGGGGGGCTTTAGCGAAAGATATATGCTCTGCGCTTCCAAGAATTATCCCCAATTTAGTTAAAGAAGCTCAGATTCTTGAGGGAGACGGTGGCCTTGGTACTGTTTTCCTATTCAAGTTTGGCTCTGGTTGGTCAACTTAGTTCCCTTTTCCTTTCAAATTTTGTAATCTGTTTAATATATCTTTGTTGATCATGCTGCTGATTAAAGTTCTGACCTCACTGTGGTTTAGATGTAAAGAAATTAGCTGATCAGAAGGAAAAGATTGTTGAATACGACGAGGCTTTGCATCTGATTGCATTACAAGTAATGGAAGGGGGTCATTTGAATCATGGTTTTACCTCATACAAAACATCTTTTCAACTTACAGCAATCACAGACTCAGTGACACTAGTGGATATGAAAGTGGTGTATGAGACTGAAGCAGAAGAAACTCTTATGCCGCGGGAAACTACAAATTCTGCACTTGCTTTTCTGAAATGTGTGGAAACGTATGTGTTAAACGAAGGATCCTTGACTAATCTTCATTAAGTTGTGATATGTATTCATGTTCTTATCTTCATCTACCTAGTACCTTGATCAGTTCTCTGCATCTTTTGTTAATCATTTAGTATTTGATAAGATGTAGTAGGTTTTAGTACTTGATTTATCACAGAATATTGGATCGCATGATTCAGGTCATGGCTCCACGACAATTGCTAAAACCTGATATCTTATCTAGATGTTTCATGTTTGTGTCAATTATATTCAGCATTTTTCCCCCAAGATTTACCACAGCTGATTGGTGTCTTAGTTTTATTCTAGGTCATATATATCTTTAACTTTTTTGTTCTTGGGTAAATGTAGCTTAATATACCAAATTTGAGGCAGAAAGTTTGTATAAAAACACTGTTAGAACTTAAGTATGTTTTATTTAACTTAGTTTTGGATATAGATAAACAAAGCAACAGGAGGTAGCTAGTAGCCTGATACATCTTAAGAATATCCTCACCATCATAAGAAAATTTCAAATGATCAATTTCGTTGTCCCATACAGCAGATTTAATCGCCTCAACGGAGAAAGTGTGAGAATCGAATAGTAGGCCAAGGGCTTGAATCCAAGTAAAGTTGGTTCGACCAGCTGGTCTGTGGCCAATGAATCGAGCATTGATTTGGATGTTTTTGTCAGAGACTAAGCTGAAATGCTGGTTGCTCTTTCCGTGGAAATAGAATACCACACCATCTCCTCCGATTAAACGGGGATCATAGCATGCTGATCCAGGGCTGTTACAGTCTGGTTTAACACCTGAAAAAAAGTAGAGATGTTTATTAAAATAAATACCTACGAAAATCATTGTCTGTATTCAGAAGACTGTTATTTAAAGACCTGTGTGAAATCAATCATTCAACTAAACGAACTACATATAATTTTAAAACAATGCTGGTATTTTGAAAATGTGGCACTCAGATTTGCATTTGGGAGAATCACAGTCAATACGACAAACTTTTTCTGTGCGGTTGTTGGATTCGCTGTCTGGACATTCCTCGGGGAAATACACCGTTTTCACACTGCAGCGAGACAAGGAGTCACAATAGAGGCTAGTATATGCTTTGGTTTGAACTATCCCTGAAACAAATAGCAACACAATGACTAAAAAAAGGCTTGACATTCTCATATTTTGCAAAGGAATGACTGACTGGATATTGTTTTTTTTGCTAACTATGACCGACTGGATTGTGTTAAATGTTACTGATATTATTTTCCAGCATCTTTCCTCTCTACTTATAGTTTTCATCTCCATTTTATCATATGAACATCGAATCAGGCCCATCGAATCAGGCTTCTGAAGTATATTACTTACAAATTAATCCATCTCTAATTGCTTTAAAGATTTGTTAAAAGCTAACAAGTACCTCAAAAAGTTTCACATTAGAAAAAGAAAAGCATTTTCAATGGGTTTGATTGATAAAGTACTGCAAGTATCCCATTTCCTCCTCATCTCTTATCTCTTATATTTAATCTTCTTTTGAATTCTTTTAGCAGATTATGTTAACAGCCTTCTTTTAGTTAAAAATTTAGTTGATGATAGTAACATCTCTTCAGATCATGTATAGAGCTTTAAAAGAAAATTAAGGTATTCGTTAAAGTTTGCTTAGTGTGATATCTTTTGCATGCAAATATAATAAAATAGCTAACTTGTGCATATGTGATATAGCTAAAAAAAGTATAACATTTTATGAGTACATGACAACCCAATGTAAATTTACCCATATATGATACCTAACTTCGAGCATTCATCTGTTCTTCTTATGGTGCCTGGTGGAGCAAGACACCAGTTTTTAAATTTGCGTTGCTGATTAGTTGATTAGATTTGCATATAAAAACTGAGATGCGAAATTAAAAACTGATACAAGGTCATAGGACGGGAAGTGAATTTATCGATCATTTTTTTATGTTAAAGAGGAGATATGGATGGCAGGATGGGCGTATTCATATATAAAAGTTTTATTTACCGACAAAAAATTTCATAAATACATAATTCTTTTAAATATAGAGTATAATAGATAATAATTGTAAATTTCATATTTAGGTATCAAGATTAAATTAAAAGAATGAAAGGCTTTTTTGAAAAAATTTAAAAATATTTTTGTAAAAATACTGTCATTTTTTAAAAAAATTGCAAAAATACTTTTTTGAATTTTTTTTGAAAAAATACGATTTTTTGCAATTGTAATCAACTGGATGAAAGTTTCGACGAGTTTCTGCAATTACATGCAAACTCATGCAATCTTAAATGTAACAAAAAAAACTCGATTTAACTAGTTACATATGTGCTTGATTTTGGTTGATTCCATATTTTTACAAAAAAAAAACAGAAAATAGTTAAATCGGAAAAAATTAAAAAAATTATTATGTTCAGTAATTTTTCAAAAATGAAAGTGCATCTTTGTTTTTTTACCAATATAGACTATACAGTCTTATAATTAAATATTTGTTCTAATAAAATCGATCCTCGGGTTCGTCGGTGTACGTCGATATCCACAAATATTCGTATCCATTGGATAATTGTAATGCAAGTATGGTATTGGTAGGTAGATTTTTTATCGGTATACAATTTTATTGTATTTTAAAGTAGTCTTTTTATCGGGGCAAGAATAAGGTAGTGTATAATTCTAAACATGTCGCAAGTCCATTTATTATTGTTTGTCCGGAGATTGGGCCGTAATTAAGTGCCACAGACCATAACTGCATGGCCCATAGCCTGTTCGGTTCCCTCCAATTCAATATACATAATATTTAACCGAGTCAACTCAACTCTCTATTTGCCCCAATTTCAAAAAACAAACACACTAAACCCTAATTCACTAAACCGTGCACAACAAACTTCAATCCTCAAATTGAGCTTCGATCCAACGGTACGTTTTTCAATTCAATTTAGCGCACATTTTATTTAATCAGTTTAATGCTAATTTAGGTCCCAATTGTTACATTTTTAATTTTTTAATAATCCCTAGGGTTTCTTATGATTATAATGTACCTGATTTGTTAATTTAATTTATTATTATGTTTTTGATTAATTTAGTTGAAGTTATATTGATTTTGTGTTTTTTTTGTTTATTATACAGTTCTTTGAGTTGATTTTTATGTGATATGTGCTGATAAGTGATGTAATATATGACTATTAGTAGATAGAAGAAGTGGTGATTGGTAGGATTGTTTGATTTGAGAGTTTTCGAGGATTGTGATGATGGAGACCCCGGATGGTTCAGTCCGGAGGACATCGAGGAGGAAAGTAGTTTCGAGAAATTACAATGAGGATCAGATGGATGAACTTATAGGGGATCATGTAGGTGGAGTTTCGAGAAAACGGATTAGGACTAAAGAAGATTTGCAGAAAGAAACGGAAATTGAGGCTATGATTGCTATATCTCTTGGATTTCCAATTGATGCGTTGCTTCCGGATGAAATTGCTGCAGGGGTTGTGTCGGAATTAGGTGGAAAAGAACAAAATGATTACATTGTTGTGAGGAACCATATACTGGCGAGGTGGAGGAGCAATGTAAGGATTTGGCTTTCGAAAGGACAGATTAGGGAAACTGTGAGCAATGAGTGTGAGCATTTGATGTCTGCCGCTTATGACTTTCTTTTGTTTAATGGGTATATAAACTTTGGTGTTTCACAGTCATTTACGTCTCAAATTCCTGAGGAGGCAACAGAAGGGTCTGTGATAATTGTTGGGGCCGGACTTGCTGGTTTAGCAGCAGCAAGGCAGTTACTCTCTTTTGGTTTTAAAGTTGTAGTTCTTGAAGGTAGGACCCGACCTGGTGGAAGAGTTTATTCACAGAAAATGAATAGTAAGGATAGTGGAGCTACTGTGGATCTTGGTGGCAGCGTCATTACAGGCATCCATGCTAATCCTCTGGGCGTTTTGGCAAGACAGCTTTCTATTCCTCTTCACAAGATCAGAGATAAATGCCCCTTGTACAAGCCTGACGGGGCTTCGGTTAATCAGGAAATTGACTCGAGGGTTGAACTTATCTTCAACAAGTTACTTGACAAAGTCAGTGAATTAAGGCAAATAATTGGCGGATTTGCATATGACATATCTTTAGGTTCAGTTTTAGAAACACTTAGAAACTTATATGCTGTAGCGAAAAATACCGAGGAAAGACAACTTCTTGATTGGCATTATGCAAATCTGGAATATGCAAATGCAGGTTGCTTGTCAGAACTTTCCGCTGCGTACTGGGATCAGGATGATCCCTATGAAATGGGTGGTGATCACTGCTTTCTTGCCGGTGGAAATTGGAGACTAATTAAAGCATTGTGTGAAGGTGTTCCTATTTATTATGGGAAAACAGTGCAGACAATTAAATACGGAAATGGAGGTGTTGAAGTTATTGCTGGGGACCAAATTTTTCAAGCAGATGCTGTGCTTTGCACTGTTCCTCTTGGGGTTCTGAAGAAAAGGGCCATTAAATTTGAACCAGATTTGCCTCAAAGGAAGGTAGAAGCAATAGATAGACTAGGTTTTGGTTTGCTGAATAAGGTTGCTATGGTGTTCTCGCATGTTTTTTGGGGTGAAGACCTAGATACATTTGGTTCTCTCAGCGAAAACAGTAATGAACGAGGAAAGTATTTCTTGTTTTATAGTTACCATACTGTTTCTGGGGGCCCAGTTCTAGTAGCCTTGGTTGCTGGAGAAGCTGCTCGGTCTTTTGAAAATGCAAGTCCATCCGGTTTGCTTCATTGTGCTTTAAGTGTCCTTAGAGGTATATAGATTTTATCTAAAGAACATAAAATTTTGTTTGCACTTACTAATTTGTCCAATCCAATGCACTCAATTGTTGTGAATGGCCTCTGTAAACCTATTTTATGTTTTTAGGTATATATGGTCCAAAGGGCATTCATGTTCCCGACCCCATTCAATCTATTTGTACAAGATGGGGCAGTGACCCTCTTTCTTATGGGTCCTACTCTCATGTCAGAGTACAATCTTCCGGCAGCGATTATGATATACTTGCTGAAAGTGTAGGGAACAAATTGTTCTTTGCTGGTGAAGCCACTAATCGTCAACATCCAGCCACCATGCATGGTGCATACTTAAGTGGTTTTAGAGAAGCTTCACGCATTTTGCAAGCCAGCAAGTCTCAGCAAAGTGATCCTAAAAAGTATATACAGAAGTATGTTGGACCTAGCAATGATGTTCTTGTAAAACTGTTCAATAAGCCTGATCTGGCCGTCGGAAAGTTTTTGTTTGTATTTGATCCTTTAACAGACGATCCAAAATCCTTGGCACTAATGAGGGTTACATTTGAAAGGTCCACTAATGAACACTATAATCAAAAGAAATTAGAGAGCAGTTACCAACATACCTTGACTCAACCGGTGCACCTTTATGCTATATTGTCCCGCCAACAGGCACATGAGTTGCAATCTTTAAGTGGCGAATACGAGAGTAAATTGTCAGATTTTCTAAAAAAACATGACTTGAAGCTAATGGGAGCAGATGCTTTGGGAACCATAGGCAGCTCTCTGATGGCTAGTATTGTTAGTGCACGAAGAGGCAAGGGATATCGAATTTCTTCAAAAAAGCAAAGTGCTGCATGCTGATTATTTGGTTCTAGATGCATCAAAAAGTCCTATGTGTACATGAAGGCCTACCTAGTTATAAATAGTAAAGCATGCAAAAAGATGGTAGAGAGTTTGCCACAGGTGCTTCTTGAAGCTAACCTTTTACTGACTGGGCAAAACCAACCAATTCATTGGAGATTAACCAAGGTAGCTTTTTTCTTCTTTTCTTTTTCATTTTTTTTAAAGTTGAGGTAGCTAGATTTTGCTTTTGACATAGGATCACAGGCAGTATCCAAAAGGAGTATCTGCATAAAATCTTTGTAATTTATATATACCAGCTCTACATTACTTTGTGTAAAACTAGAAATTTTGTTTTAGTCTTAGGACCTGCTTTTGCAAATGCATGAGGTGTTTATATTTACATTATTTTTTATATGCATATGCAGTATGGATGAATATTTGTTGGACATATCAATTACATTGGTGTTTAGCATATTAGAGTTAGTTACATCTTACAATCAATGTTTACATCTGTTTGATGGTTTCTTTTACCATTTTTCTTTGTTTACAATTTTCAGTTTTCTCTGTTGTTCCTAAGTTGGTGAAAAGTGGTTGTACAATGAAAATTACTAGCAGTGAATGTAGTCATTTGTCAGTTATTTATGTAAATAGTAGATGTTTAACCTGATAAATGGAAGGATAACAAAGCCATTTGCCAGTAATTCATGAAAATATTAGATGTTTAAGCGGATAAATGGAAGAATTATGGTATAGAGGGTAAATATAATCATATAGATCTTTAAAGATAACTGACCAGGTTAAGCCGCAGGTTAGCCACCATTATAACGATTAAATGCAGGTAACAAATATTTATATCAGAATGTTGTGTCTCTTGAAAGCTAAGTCACGCCAAGACCTTTTAAATTCCTTTAGAATCTTAATCCATCCTTCCCTAGTAGGACAAGTCGAGTTTCTTCTAGGTTTTATTACTATCCCAGCTCCATTTTAGTATTTATCATGATAATCATGACATCGACAACTGTATCTTTAGAAGTCACCGACAACTTATTATGTTTAGACAGTTTGAATTTGCAAACAAACCCGACCCGATAGCCCAGATACTTATAAAACATTAGGGATTAAAGAGATTGGAAAAGAATACTTACGCGTTTTCGCCCCCATCTGATTCTTTTCCAATTGAACATGTCTTTCACCCTCCATTATCTCTTGACTCGATGATGACCTAGATTCAGCATTCAGTGTTTTTCTTTTCTGGGTTTCACGTCCGACATTGGACATTCTTCTTTTCCTGGCTGTTCCCGTTCTGTCAAATGTGTGTGCTATGTAATGTCGTCTTTTAACCGCTGTCATCTCTGTGGAGGCGACGATAAGTTGAATTCGGCATTCTTCTTTTCCGTGCGTGAAATTCGGCATTCAGCATTTTGTTTCTTTTCCGGCTTCTCCAATTGTTCCTCTCCTTTTTTGTATGTGTATGCTATGTGTATGATATATAATCTTGATACAATATCTACAATCAGATTTTTTACCATGATATATGTAAAAAGAAATTATTTTAAAGCAATGCTAGTATTTTGTATTCTAGCTTTTTATTCATATATGTTTTTACTACTAATTTTTATTTGAGTTTATTTCAATGTTTTTGCATTCGTTTTTAATTTATATATTTATACAAGTAATTATCTATTTGTAGTATCTGTTGTATTACTTTTAATCTAAAGAAAACTGACCCTGAGGATGACCTCAGGGTGTTTCCTGGGGTTATAAAAAAATTTAGTAGAAATTTTGAGTATTTTTGTAAATAGTTAACTCTTTTCCCTATAATTTACATAACTACCCCTACACAGGTTGTTAACCTCAGGGTACTATCGGAGGTCACCCTCAGGCCTCAGGCACATCAGGCCCTTTAATTTATTCTATTATGTGTGCTGACTGCTGAGTTGTTTGAATCAAATCCAATAAATGTGTGTATATGAAACTTGTCGACTTGTCACAATCAATTGAGCAACATGTCGGCCAATCATTTTGAGAGTACTTAGGCGACTTGTTGAGGTTCTTCATTCTTTCTCAAATTAACAAGGAGTTGCCTTTATCCTGCACTAGTAGTTTGAAAGTCTGAACATTTCGCTATGATACATTCATATCAGTGTTCATACTAATATTTATGGTTAACCTGGTTCAATCTGTTTATAAAATCTTGTATTACATAAATTTCAATGTTGTAGAGAGTTCGTGTGTTTATATTGTTATTGGGAATTTTTTTTTTGTAATCTTTGCTTTGATCTGAATCTAAGAATTATGGAGTGTTTCCTTGTGTATTCTACGTTTGTGTCTTTAACTCTTCTATTCTTCTCCTGTATTAAGCTGGCTGTATGCATCGGTAGAGATTATTCTGGATCTAATTATGGAGCTGTTTGTGGCAATATTTTAGGCCATGTATGAAAGTAGAGTAGAAATGCATAGATAGGCTCAATTTCCTTTGAACATGTGATTGCTTAATTTCTTTGCTTTACTTTTTTGTTTTCCTTCTGTCAGATCTCGATTGCGGAAACTCTTTTAACATTAGCTTTGTTTCCCTGTGTCTGAATTACAACACGTTTGCGTGATGGTAAATGAACCTGAAAATGAAAACTCTAATTACATGTGTATTTCTTTCCCGATATCATTGTTGGGAATATAATTCTTTACTTATTTGCATTCCAAGCCTGTTATTATTGTCAATTACCATGTTTTCATCCTTACATTCCTCCTTTTATTTCCATTTCCATCCATATCCAAAGAGCCGTTGGGTTTTTTATCTCTCTCAAGTGTGCTATGCCTGTGAAATGAATTATTAGGAACTTTTGAAAAAATATGAAATTTGTAATTAGTGGGAACTTTTTCTGTGTTCTCTTTGGAAACTTTTATATAATCAGAATTAGTAGATGCACAAGCGGACTACACAAATTCGCCCCCGAGTTGATAATTCTCAAGAGAACAGTAAACTCTGTGTGAGCTAAAAAAAATTGGTTTTCAAAGCTATTTTGTTATTGGTACTCTTAAGTCGCCAACAAGTAGCTACTGATAGTTCTGACTTACTGGCCAAATTTCGTGGCCAATTTGTTATTTATTATAATGTAATGCCATCGTTTTTAGTCCCTGAAAAATGAAATTTTTCTCATTATGAATGGATACCAATTCGAAAGCTATCAGTGTGTTGTATCACTAATGTAAAAAAGTTTTTTTTTTTTTTTAAACTCAAACCAACTTCATTAATCAATAGAAAGTATATCATTCGGTACATAAGATTGAATCTCTATCGGAATATCTTCTTGGAGCGAATCCCTATTTGGATAGTAGAGAAACTGCACCAGAAAGTCAGATTCCGCAATAATATTTTGAAAACAACGTATACGAAACTGCCATTGTTAGTACTTTGCCTTGAGCAATTTCTGAAGGCCACCGCACCTGGACTCTTCTAGCAGCTGCAAAAAGCACCGTGTCCCCAGCTTCCTGGCCAGTGGCCACAACTCCGAGTTTCGTCATGGAGAATTATCCCAAAGATAAAAATGTTTGTTGAAAATTTTGGTATGTTGTTGATCAAGTTCAAACATTTTTCTTAACAAGTTCATTACTTTCACTAATATTGATTTAAGTTATAAATGTACACTGAGTTTTATGGAGTCCACTTTTTTGTCGGAGTTCTCGGAGTTTATATACGTTCTGCAAATAAAATATCTTGCAAAACGTGTTATTTTACGAAACATGTTACACAAATAGCATAACTTCAACAAAATCATGCAAATCTCATATATTTAAAGTACAATATGTATGTTCTGCAATACGTTCTGCAACATGAACATTTATATTCTGCAAACTAAACATGTTTTATAGAATAATATATTTTTACAATGTTCTGCTTATAAAATGTATGCAATCTACAAGATTTTTAATAGAATAGTGATGTTTGTCGAAAAATAATATGTTTTGCAATATTTTAAGCTATATTTTACTTGCAAACATATATGAACTCCGAGAACTCCTATTAAAAGGTGGATTTCATTGAACTTTAAGGTAAATAGTTTAAAAAAACTCCTCCGTAAGATCTCGTCATCTTGAGAAAAATATATATTTTAATGCACTCACAGTTAGGAAGCCAAGTGTTGTTCCGGATCAAATTACCGAACTTTTTTAATACCAGATTATAGCCCGTGGTATGCCCGCAGTGATATTTTTTCCCGTTTCTGCCCAAACCAGAAGAGGGCGGGGATCGGATCATAGTGGGACGGAACGTGTAAAATACCCATCCCTCCTCTCTATAAAAGTTAATTCAATTACATTTTTTATGGAACTGCGCAAACAGACATTTTCATACCCTCGCGATTAATTTTTTATTTAACACTAAGAAAGATTTAAAATGTATTGATTTCTGGCTAATCCCATTCTTATTCGATAGGTAGGTCGTAGGTTTATGAGGTACGGTGCATAGAGATATGGCCTGTGTGTCCATACCATATTAAAACGACATAGATATCATCATCTCCTCGGCATCAATCACATTACACTCCGCGCCACGGAGGATTCAGATTCACTTGTGAGTTGTAACTTAATCCATCTCTCCTAGCTTTACATTTGTATTTCATCTCTTCATTCTACATTAATATTGTAAAGTATGACTCCTACATATGATCCATTTTACCTACTATTACTTTGATCAAGTTATCTGATCACATTTCATGTTATTTGAATCTGTTTTATTACATTTCTATGATTAACATATTCATCCTCTTTTGTGTTGCTCTCTCGCACTCCCTTTGTGATCTCATCATCAAGTTGCGAGAAAATATGTGTACCTGTATATTTTTTTCTCGTGTGTCAGGTAAGTAATAATAATTAGGTGCAACGAGGACGTGTTTCGGATTTACCATCGCCTTTTTGTAATGTCTACTTTATTAGTAATGCTAGTAAGATGAACCCCGGGAGACAATAACGGTGGAAATTGTTAATATTGGGATGACAAGTTCTAGTTGTAGCACGGATTCTTTGCATGGCAGTAGTGAAGATGAATTGTTTACTTGCAGAATTTTAGGTTTTAGTTTGCTATTATATGTCCAAAATTCAGAGTAGGTAGTGCAAAAGATCAAGTTAAATGTATGCTTTGTGCCAAGGACTCGTAAACTGTGGTTGTGATTGTGATTAGGAAATGGTGATTATCATTGACCAATATATGACATTAACAATATACTGCTAACCTAGCTAGTTCAGGGGATTGGTCTATGAAAATGATAATTTGATACTGCAATTCGGAACACTAGCAAAATACTCCACAACTTGGATTGAATCGACTTCTACTTGAATGTTTAGCAATCTTTCATTTTCTCCATTTATTTCAATTAAGGACTTGTGATCTTAAAACTAGTAACTTTCTAGTCACTTTTTGTGTTTTAACTTTTAAGAGATCTGTTAACATGTTCTCACACACAGGGGTCTCCTCGAACACACAATCTTGTGTTACCAAGAGAAGAGGGGCATCCATATACCTCTATCAGTTCTGGTTCTGTTTGATTCACAGGGAGCATCACAGTGAATTTAAATATATACAACATGAATCGTGTACAACTTACCCTGTACGGATCCACCTTATGTGTAATTCTTAGTGTGTTTTTAAGCATAAAGCTTCTCTTAGCACATCTCTCACATTGGAAGACTCCAAAGGAGCAGAAAGCTATAGTCGCTATCATTCTGATGGCTCCTATATATGCTGTGGTTTCCTATGTTGGTTTGCTAAAATTCCGTGGATCTGAAGCTTTCTTTATGTTCTTGGAATCGCTCAAAGAATTTTATGAGGGTCTGGTAAGCTTTTACTGCAATATCACTGTATAGGTGTTCCTATTGCATAAAGCATAATTACTATTTTAACCTATGCAGGTGATGGCCAAATTCTTGGCTTTGTTATATGCATACTTGAACATATCAATAAGCGAAAGCATAGTGCCTGATGAGGTCAAAGGAAGAGAAATCCACCACTCATTTCCGATGACTCTTTTTCAG
This sequence comes from Apium graveolens, assembly GCF_009905375.1. Lineage (NCBI taxonomy): Eukaryota > Viridiplantae > Streptophyta > Magnoliopsida > Apiales > Apiaceae > Apium > Apium graveolens. The sequence continues at coordinate 294,355,736 of NC_133650.1, forward strand.
GTAGAGGTGTCTTCGATGCTGATAACTATCTAATCGATAAGTGCGATGCTATTCATATAATTTTTAGAGGTGCAATGCAATGCTGATAACTATCTAATCGATAAGTGCTTGAACCCAGAAAGTGGGAGATTGCTGCAAAAAAAATTTCTAGTACTGCATATTAGAGAGGTTGAACAAAAGAAAGAAAGAGCATGCATGGCATTGCTGCAATTACACTTGCACTTATCGTGACATGTCGAGGAAGTACAATTATACTTGCACTTATCATGACATGTTGAGGAATTATTCATTGTCTGTTAACTGTTCTAAAATGTCAAACCATAACTAAGTATTTGAAACATTTTTTTTACTTGCAGCCTCAGTCTGTCCATCTGAACCATAAAACGCTAAAGCAACTCAAGTATTGGACATGGCAGTTTGTAGCAATTCGCCCTGTGTGCTCCATATTGATGATATCTCTTCAACTTCTTGACATCTATCCCGAGTGGATTAGCTGGACATTCACCGTCATACTGAACATTTCAGTTTCTTTGGCATTGTACTCTCTAGTGCTTTTCTATCATGTGTTTGATAAGGAGTTGGCACCACATAATCCACTAGCCAAGTTCTTGTGTGTCAAAGGGATTGTCTTTTTCTGTTTCTGGTAGGTATTCTTTGCGTAACTAAAGCAATTTTTCTCTTCATGTATATAACGAAAATTTTCTGATCATCATTATTAGGTCTCCTTCAAAACGTTTAATGTTTATTTCTTGTTATGTGCAAAGTTAAATAGTTTAGATTGCCACCTCATAGATAATTTCAGAAAACAGATGAATTCTGGTGATCCCAAAACACAGTTCTAGTCTCATCTCCAAGGACTCGTATAAATATATAAACACGGCTGCTTTTGTTGATTTGCAATTATATGTTACATGTGATTGACAGCATCATAATTACTTTTCTCTTATCATGTTATTAGGGAGTTCTGCTTCAAATTTTAGTAGCAATGGGCATAATCAAATCTCGTCATATCTGGATTGATGTGGTCATACAGCAAGCATATCAAAATTTATTGGTAGTAGTTGAAATGGTTTTCTTCTCTATCTTTCAGATGTCTGCATACAGTGCTGCACCTTATGCAGGTGACACAAAATCAAGGGTGAAAGACAAGAAGAAAGATTAATCTAGCAAAATAGAAGTTGATAACTTAGGTTTGAAAGGTAATGCTGATTTTAGTTAGTAGCTAAATTGTTTTAAAACCTTTTTTGGGTCTGTTGCTTCTTCCTCCCAACTAAAGAGGACAGTAAAATTCTACAGAACATGTGCCCCCGGAGGACAAAAATTTGTAGTAACTTTTTATTAGTAATTTTTGGAATATGGAGATGCGAGTGATTTATTAAATCTAATTTGTGTATCGGATGATTAAGATGAGGCTGTAACATAAGTCAACATAGCTAAACATTTGTCATTCATTTGTACATTGGACGGTGTTCATACTACTGTAAATCTGAGCATGACATAGCCATACTATACAAATTATACGTTTTTGACTATGCCTTCTCTTTGTTTGTTTCCACCCAAGTCTCGAGTCAGTAGCACATCTGAATCTGAGAAATATATGGCCCAAACTCGACTCACAGTAACAACATACAAATGGCTGTGAACGCGTATCGGATATAGATGATGTACATATAATGCATGGTCCAGATTTATTTCATTATATGTATCACATTATCCGTGGTATTTAGTCCAAATATTGCAGTCTTGAAATGGATTTAAAGTTATTATGAATATAAACCAGAAAAATAGTTTGAGTAAATCTTCTACCTCAGCCGCTTCTTTGTATGCATGTCTTTTTTCTATTCAGGTAACCAGTATTTTCAAAGAGACCCAACCTACATAACCAATGGTCCTGATTTAGTTATCATAATACATAGAAGTTACACCACAATCACAATTCAATTTTGTAGACCGTCTGAACCATAGTCCACCTTTTTGAAACACACGTTTGTGTAACTGTATACTCAAAATGAAATGTGACTGAAAATATAAAAAAAATCACTAAATTTAGGCTCTTACTAGTTCCGCCGCTACACGCCATTATTCATACTTTTCAGCTATATATAGCAGTATGCGTACATTCTTCTTTATACTCCTCATTAGGTGCTAATTTCCCTATATGTACTAGACATTGATATCCTCTTGCATATTTATCAGCTAGAAAATAAAGGGAAATCTTATTCACGCGATGATCATATCATTCAGATTTGGTCTAAGTACCGTTGCTGTTTTGTTCATGGCAGTTGTGGCGAAACTCTCTGCATCTCTTGTAACAGAATTTACAGTTTCTCGAGTTCCATGGATTTGGACCCTTGTGGCCTCTTGGCTCAAGCCTCCTTATCTTTATCTTGTTATCAATTTTATCATCATCACTATTTTCGCCTCCTCAAAGCTTCAAAAGCATGTTACCAATTACTACTGTGAGCCCAACAAATTACCGGATGATGATTATTATGGCAATGCAGATGTATTGGTAGAGGTAATGCAGCCACACTCTCCGCCAGAGGTTAAGTTAAAATATAAAGTTTCAGATGAGTTTGATTTTAATGGAAAAGCAGACAACAGTGTTGCTGAGACTAATAGCCCGGCACTTGTGAAGGATGTACACGTTGATGATTCTATTGCTACTGGCCTTCTTTACTCAGGTAAAAGTACTACTGACAAGGCCAGTTTTGAGGAGAATAATGATAATATTATGATGCCAAAGCTGCCTTCTTCAGCTAAGATCGTTTACCATAACACTGTCAAAGCCAATCCAGAAGGTACGTACTATGAACCGCCGCTATAATCAAATGTGAATTAATTTACTTTGTTAGCTCTCGATTTGTTTCCTTATATTTGGTTGTCACAGGACAGGCAAAACACTTCTCAAGTATGTACTTAAGCTACCTGCTGAAAAACAAACTTTAAAATATACAAGTTGGAAATTATTAAAAGAAACTTATGGTATATGATGCTTTCTAATAGCTTTTCAATATTCAGGGAAGATGAGATTGAGAGCTTCAAAGCCTAAGCGGGAACTAGACACCTTGGAGAGTACTTGGAATGCCATTACAAACAGGCAGCCAATGCCCGAGCAAACTGGCTGCGATAACTTGCAAGATCAACATAAGTTGATCAAATCTCAAATATTCAAGGACCAGAATAGCAGCCACCGGATTGATAACATGTCAAAGAGGCTAGCACGATCACATGGTCCTGGAAAACTGAGGAAAGATCCATCCCTGAGTCAAGACGAGTTGAACAAGCGAGCCGAGGCATTTATTAATAGGTTTAAAGAGGATATGAGACTGCAGAGGAAGGAGTCACTGAACAGGTATTTTGAGAAAATCAACAGGAGCACATCTTAGAAATTTTTAGATGACTTTTGGTGTGCACTATTGCACCAGAGATACTTGCTACAAAATGGACGGAATTATAGCTTGTATACTGAGATTACTTCTCAGTTCAATGATTATATTTTAAAATTACTTGTACTAGCCGGAAAATGGTATTGTATTAATTGAATTTTTACATACTCTGGTCTCGATTATAGTTTACTGGCACAAATTAGCGATGAGCAGTTTTGTTTTTCTTAAATTAATTTATTATATATTAAAATTTATATTTGTCATTTTTGTAACTCAAGAAACGCACCATTCTTTTCTTTATTGAAATTCAAAATATCAGAAAACATTTATGTATAATGAATTTTAAATAATGACAAGGGTAGACACCAAGCAAGCAAGCACCCATGGCAATGAAGTAACCTGTTTGCTTTGAGAAAAAAAGACTTTTCGAGTCTTGTTACGCAAAATGGTATAAGAATTTTGTATCAATGAGAAGCAGCAAACGAAAGGATATAGGTCTTCAAATTTATTACATCGAGTTTGGTATGAAGACTTCTAACAAAAGCCCGGGCTGTTTTATCAGATTCAAGTGGCAAGTTAGTTTAATTTCATCCAATTTATCAATGTTTAGACATTGTCTACAACACAACATTACAGCCTCTTGGCAAGTCTCACATTCTTTCCATGTTAATTAAATGACATCTTAAAACTGGCAGAACTTGTATTACATTAGTGAGATGATCATTACATGAAATCTTTCCAATGGTCTAAAAGCATTGAGAGCTCAATTACATGCTTAAAGCTCTCCAGAAGATAGAAGGCTAGGAATTTAAAGGATACAAAGTTATATTTATAAATCAATACGAGGAGAGGCCTCCCCTAAAGGTCACTCAGTCATATAGCTTTTTCGCAGATTGAGTTCTCAATGTCTTGCTTTCATTCTTCAAAACTTTGGTAGCTGACTTTTCAGTCCGAGATACAGCTTTTGCTATGGCCTTCTTTTTCCGGACATTCTTCGTTCTCTTCATCTGTACCCCCCTCACTTTTCTGCATACAAAATGTTTACTGAGAAGGATGAGTGATTAAGTATAACATTATGGTCGTGATTTGTTAGTACAGAAATTTGGAGTAGAATTAATAAATGTTTGAACTTCAGACTAAAAGTACAATTCAAGTATTTAACCAATATCGTCGACAATACCCCTGTCCACTAAAAGTATGTTCTTCGTTATCATAAAAAATGCAAGCTAAGACCTATTTAATTCAAGTCATTCACCCTCCACAGATGGAGAGTGGTCACATAGACTTTATATTGATGAAAATTCATTCCCAGGCCAGCTTTGCCTAAAAAACTATCATATTAAGAGTGCTGCTTCTCTGCAGGCTATGGTGGTGTCACTATATAGTATATAGTATATACTTATAGTAGAACCTAAACACTAAATGCCAAACTCTGATTCGGTTTGTTGGTGAGGGTTCTCATATGGCTTCGATTTTCGCTTCAATTCTGGTCATCGCTATAATTTACAAAAATTGCTCCAATAGTTCAGTAGTGTGGTCTAGTGGAAGATTGAAGCCCTGGGCTTGTAGGTTCTATTCACATCCAATACAATTGTACTTTCATTGTTTGTACGCAGGCACAAGACTAAATTTGTTGTAACTTCTGAGTAGGAGAGGGGTCTCTTAGCATGCATGTCATAAGCAGAAACGAGAAATTATAAAAGGCCTGACACAGTGTTGATATGCATGATAATGATTTAGAAACGTAACTACTAAATTTGTTGCCTTTACACTATTATAGGCAAATTTTTCAGGAAGCGATAATTTAGGCATTTTAGCTTCAAAATGTGCCAAAAAAAAGGCCACCGCCCACTATCACAATATGGCAACATAAGTAGTATTCACGGAAAATTAGCACTATCCTAAATATTTAACACAAAGACCACTTGACTCTAAACTCTGTTCTACTATACTTCTACCCAAGACTCACTTTGCATAGACCACTTCACATATATACAGAGAAGCAGCCTAAAGTCAGTTCTATATTGCATACGAAGGATGCATCAGATGTGGATCCCCAGGGCCATGGATTTGGTACTTCCATAACAAATCAAGAGTTCATAGGGGCTTATTCAAGTAAACTCATAAGTCATAACTACTGAACTAAACCCTGAAAGGCTGAAACACATTAGGTATTGCATTTTGACCTAGTTTAAATAACAAATATGCCAGAGTAGACCTTTACGTAATAAGATAATCAAGCCTCAAAATCCTGAACATTACTAGACACCACTATCGTGTTCACGTATTACATCTCCTTGAGATTGCACTCTAACATCCCAAACCAATAAAAAACACCTAATTACACAAAGTCCGTCATGGTAATTCTCAATAACACTTCGCCAAGACACACCATATTGCTTCGTCACGATAAATCAGAAATCAAATAATAAACAATACATATATTTGAACTTAACAATTTTGTCAAATAAATTATTTTAAGTTTAAACTTTAAATTAATAACATTGTAACAACCAAATAAAAACATTCTAAGTAGAGTGACAAAGCCTTAAAGTTGTATGACCTGATCGAAGGAGTACGAGGTTGATTCGAAACTATATTTTCAGAAGTGTCCATGGCTGAAAGCAAATATACAAGGAACCAATGCAAATTACAGAAGCAGATAATCAAAAAATAAAAGACAAACAACAAAAATGAAAAATAAGATAGTAAGTACATTGAGGTACATCTACTGGTGCAGCTTCAGTATCCATTGATGTTGAACCATTCTTCTTGTTCTTCTTGTTCCTGTTCTTCGCCATGTTTAACCTGGACAACAACTTGGAATTAACTTGTCTGAAAAATAGATGATGTTGCAAACAAAACCCTAATTATTCTAATTGTTTTGGCCCGACCCGGAACTTGAGATTGATGAGGCTCGGCCTAAGCGTGTGGCCCAAAACTATCAGGCCAGGCCTCAGTTTCTTGAATAGCTTTTTGGTAATTGGTAATTTCGGGCTCATTTGTTATATATGAACAATAATTTCTGAATGGTTAAAATTCTGAATTAATGATTGATCTGGATGCTGAACACGTGTTATTATTTGTTAAATTGTTCTGAATGATAAAATTATAAATGTTTAATTTTCTAATATCTAATTTATTTACTTCATAATTTTGTCATGTTCTATATTACTCATATTAATTTTAATTTAATTTAGGTATTACTAATTTTTTTGGTGTTAATTATAATAAGTAAAATAATATGAACATTTATAAATAAAAAGAAAAAAGAAAAAAATATATAATTCTATTGAGAAGCGACTTTTAAATATAACAAATGTTGAACTAGCGAACACAGTATAATAACTATAATAAAGATGATTGACCATTGCTACGGTTTTACTTTTTTTGCCTGGACTAATCTTTAAAATAACTCAATATAAGAGAGTTGTGAATGCATTCTTGAATGGTTCACCTAAATTATTTACACTGACCAATTTAGAAGTGGTTCAGATAAACACGAGTCGTCCAGCTAAATAAAAAAAAAAATTCATCAAACAATCTAACCGAAATAATCACTCGTCCAGTTCATGGGGTTCATTCCTCCATAAACAAATGGGCCCCGTATTGCTCAATAACAATTTTTGCTAAAAAACAGCTAAAATATTCTGAAAAAACAGCTAAAATAATAATTGGTAAAATTTAAAAGCTAATGATTTTAATGAATTACATATTTGGAAAAAAGGTTTATTTTGAAAACAATATTTGTATGGAAAACATTAAACAAGTCCTATGTTTTCAGAAATTCCCATTTTAATTTTCACGAAAGCTAACTGAATATTTCACCGTAAAATCTTATAATTTTAACGAATTTTTATGTAGAAAGATCAATGATAAATTAAGTGATGTTTGACTAGGGCTTATAAGAAACTCCAAATTTGTCCCTCTCAATATTTTATATTTGAGAGAGATGGTTCGGCACGCATTTTAAATTTTTTATATTGTATAATTTTTTAAATTTATTTTTTTTAAAAAATATTATGAATAAAAATTCAATATTTAAATTTTTATTGAGAAAAAGAAAATTTTAAAACTAACTTATGAAAAACTATGACCAGTAACAAATAATCATGCCACACAGCTACTAATTCACGATAGTATAAGACATAATTTCCTAGTTATTTAAGACATTATTTGTATATATGAATTTCAACAAAAAAATTTACTTCTAAGCCCTATTATTATAATAAAAAATATATTTGAAATGTATTAATGAACAGAATGAGAGGTGAAGGGTAAAAAATGGTATATTAATTTTTTATTATTAAAAATAAAATAAGACTTTCCTAGAATAGTCTTAAAAATAGAGGGCGTTTGAGATTTATCCTAGCATTTTAATGCAAGTTTAGGATATTGTTTAAACAAATTTTTTTGTTGCGTTAAATTTGGATTTATGACACCGCATACCTTGGACTTGCTCTAATCCTTATAAATTACGAATAAAATACTCCAAACAAAATATTAATATTCAATTGGGATAAATAAATTTAAAATTATATATAATAAATTCTTGGTGTTCAATTCAAAATTTACAAAAACTTTATTAAGTTCAATTATGTTTAATTAACGATCCATTATTTACTCTCTCCCTGGTTCAAAAAAAACTTCCAACTTTGGAGACTTGATCACGTTCATCTCCATTCTACATTGCTAGTATGTTTAACAATTGTTTCTTAAGATCTGGTTGGACAATGTAGGAGAAGGTCAGAGACAGAAAGAACATTCCTGTAACTTATTAATTACTCCATACCAGTCCTGTGACTCCTGTCTGACAGAACCTATTATTACCTATTTATTCTGCTCAGGTGAAGATAATAAATACCATTGCCATTTGCCAATGATATTTTGTCCATTTATTTTAAAATTTTGTCCGGAGGCATATATAGGATTTGCCATGAGCAATGCAGTAGTGCCTGCTTGATGCATAATAATTGGTTAGCATGTGTGAATTATTAGTATTTGAAAAGAAACCAAATGAAAGAAGACGAGGAAGAGGCGGTGTAAATAAAAAGTAATACTAATATAACAAAAAAAAAAACAACAAGCATTCAACTCCAAAGACAAGGAAAATGGAATTAGGTAGTCTTTTTTCTCCTACTGTTTGGATGATTTTGGATCATGAGTTTTATCAAAAACAAACCAGCACTTGACTCGACCATCAACCACCAAACGACTTATCTCCATGATTAGCGGGGCCACGTTGCGCTTATCATCAACACCTAAAACACATATACATGGCCTTTCGTTCTAGGCCATGATTAAATTTTACTATTTTACAGGCCTACTTTCTTTTTATTTTATTTTTGAATATCTATTTTAATTAGACAGTGATATTAAAGATTCGAAAAGAATGACAGACGGTATTTTATCTTTCAATTTTCTGTGCTAAGAATAAAATTTTATAATTTTAACTTATTTTGATTAACTTACACTTCTTTATAATAAGAAACTCTTGCATTCACAACAATCACACTAATCAAAATTATAAATTTTAGTGATTAGGATTTGTTCATGGCATATATTAGACAAACCCTTTATCATTTAATTTTGTTATCTTTTAAAAAAAAATTAAAAGCAGCTCATCGTTCTAAAAACCCTCGTCCTTTGTTGATTCAATTTTAAAATTCGATATATCCTTATATATTTTTTATAGGTATATTGAGAATAAATTATTCAATATAAAATTGAATTTTAATTAAATTTAAATTACTATCAATTTTGTATTATGATACATAATTACATAATTTAAAAAGTGTCAACCTCCTAAATTAATTATATACTTAAATTATGTAATTATGTATGGGCATTTCTTGGCCATGATCAAATTCTCAGCCCTATTCTTAAGTTTCGGCTCATTTCCATAATTTTTTTAAAAAAAATGTTCAATTGTAGTAGATGTTTTTAAGTTAATGAGGTGGACAATTTTACAAAATAACGGGTGATAATTATCACTAGATTATCATATCATGTTAAAATTTTAATAAATTTTAAAAAAATTATAACAAATATATACAAATATCAAATATAAATGGTGAGTATACCGTTTAGGTAAGTTACCGAGTAACCTAGCTAAAAAGTAAGCAACAGTCATGGTAAAATTATAAAATAAAACGATAGAATAGTATTTAGGAAATCAAATATTGGTTCCCTCCTAAACTGGTATGCGCTATCTTGACTTTGTGGCAACAAAATAAAGAAAATAGAGGAGCTAGTTTGCATTTTGAAAGGATTTAAATTAGGGCAGTCGTGGCTCCACTCAGCGTCTTATCTGACAATTAAACTCTACTGCTGTCTTTCATTATTCTGTGGTGTTGGACTTTGTACAAGTCATCATCTCCCAATTACCAATTTTGCTTGGTATGTAATTACCCAACTCAATATTTATTTATTTGGTTTTAATTCAAGTACACAATATCACGACTGAACCCCAACATTTGTATGCTAAAACGAAAAATCAGCAGATTTGTTTTAGTTTTTACCCATCAATGTTGGTATCATTTGTAGCGGTTTCAATAAAAATGATGAATTCGACTTGAATTCCGAAATTCTAAAATCTATATTTGTTATACAATTTAAAACTTACAATTGTTCATACTTTATAAATTAAAACTTGTTACAAATTTGTTAAATAGATCGTCATTATTACCATCATCGTCCATATCCAGTATATACCGCTTAAAACAGGATATCAGATGGGTGAAATATAAGTAGAATATGTCTCTACTCGAAATAGCAGGGTTCCGAATAGCAGGGAGGTAATTTCTGTGACCGACCTAGTACAATACATACATATATATATATATATATATGATAACACTCCATGTATTACACTCTTATATACAAAATCGTGAAAAACTATTATTTTAAAAATATATAATTTATTTATTTTTCATCATATATAGTTATAAATTTAAAAATAAAAGTTACACAATTTTTTATTTTAAAAATCATTAAAATTATTGAAAAAATTTAAATTGGTTCCATAGCAGAATCACAGTGAAATCACACTTATTAAAAATTATTGCACTGTAGAATCAAATTTAAAATCAAATAATTTTATCAAATTTTAATTGTTAAATTTTTTATTATATTTATTATTCTAGATTAGTATCAAATTTTATATTTCTTGAAATAAAATTTTATAATTTTTTGATGAGATTCTATAATAAAAACAATGATTATTCACGGTACTCCATTTAAGATGGTTATACATGAAGTAAACGCCTATATATATATATGGACCCCTATCTACAGCCATGGGTGGATAGTATTTATATCAACCAACAGATCTGAGCCGTTAATCTAAAAAAAGTAATGGTTGAAGAAGCTACAGCCATTGCGGGGCCGCAATAATACATTGCGGGAGTGGTACAGTACTTTTCTTTCTTTTCTTCCCTTTCTTTATGTTTATTCATTTATCTCAAAATATTTATATTATGATTATAAATAAATAATATTATTTATTTTTAAGATTTTCAATTAAAATATTATATATCAAATAATATTTAATATCTCAATCATTATTAAACATAAATTAATATTTAATCATGAGAATTTATTAAACAATTAAAATAAAAACAAATTATAAATTATTGATATTAAACAAATTAAATTATATGAAAATAATAATATCAAATATCACAAAAATAATATTAATAATTAAAATATTTAATATTTAATAATATGAAAGCTCAAATTCAAACATAATATTAAAATCATAATAATATATTATAAAAGCTTAAAAATTCATCATAAAGGGCAAAATTCATCATAATATTTTAATGATCTGAGTTTAAAAATTCTGATTAAAGATTGTATATTAAAAAGCACTATAAAATATTTTTATAATATTATTAAATATTATATTTAATATTTAATATTTAATATTTTAAAAGTATTGAAATATTAAAATGAAAATAATATATTCAAATATTTAATAATAAATATTAAATTAATAAATGAAAATATTTTGATATTTACTTATTTTAATTATTCAATATTTTTAATAATAAATGAAAATATTTGAATATTTGAAAATATTAATAATATTAAATATTATATCGAATAACAAATATCAACGACCGCAATGTTTCATTGCGCAATCCGCAATGATTCATTGCGGTAGTCGTTCTCCTTTACACACAGACACGCGGAAACTACCATTATACGCGACCCAACCCAGAAACAAACACAAAACACAGGCGATCGAAAGCATTTTCAGCGAAATCAAACAGCTCGTGTTATCTTCTTTAATCAAGCAGCTGTGTTCTTCCGCTTATACACACGCCTAATCGAGGTTCCATAATTCAAATCGGGTAATCCCGTTCAGCTATCACGAAATCAAGCTTTAATTAGGAATCGACCTACATTTTGGAGTCGAGTTTTAAGCTTTAATCGGCATTTTGTAGCCTCAATCAATCCATCTAAACAAGTTTGATTACTTTGTAGCCTCAATCAATCAATTTTGTAGCGAATTTGATATTATTTTGCGGTCTTTGATGTGCATTTTGATTACTGTGTAAATTAAGTAGCGTGATTGAGCTTGAAATCGTAATTTACATTTCGGTAGTTAATTAACTTGTTGAGGTAGTTAATTAAGTTGTTTCAGAAAAATATTCTGAAGCTCTGAGTAATGGAATGCCTTGGATTTGGATTGGATTAGCGAATTCGATATATTATTTTGCGGTGTTTGATGTACATTTTGATTACTCTGTAAGTTTAGTAGCGCGATTGAGGTTGCATAGTTAACACTAGTGGAAGTATATGTGATTTGAAGTGATTTGAGAATCACTCAGGATTGGGATGTGGTTAATGAAAGTTGGAAACCACGGGAAGAGTGGAAATTCCTTAAATTAATCGAGAAAATTAAAGAAGAGAGACCGCTTATGGTGTCCGTTAAGCAGATTTGGTATGATGTGCGCACCAAAAATAATTTTCGTTATTTAAAAGACTGGACTTCTCCGCGTGATGATGTTTGGATGGAGATGGTGAGTGAGGTTGTTGCTGACAATTTTAAGTTATCTGTGGAAGAGTATTTATGGAAGTTGAAAATTGAAATTAGAACAAATGGAAGTAAAAGAGAAGTATGCAACTTAAATCTTGAATCTTCTTCCTCAAAAAGAAAAAAATGTAAGAAAATTTAAGCAATTGAATCGAGAGATAATTCAAATTATACAATTCTAACACCCATTTATAAGGATGCAGAAGGGAATTTATTTTGTTCTCCTAGTAAGACATTGTGCACTCCAGCGAAGGCTCGAGGGACATTCAAATCACAAAGACCAACATATGCTAGGCAACACACACATTGTGTGTTTATAATTTGTTTTTAGGAAAATGCTAGTTTTGTGGCTTTTGATGTACATTTTTATTTATAAGTAAATTTAATTGTGCGATTGAGCTTGAATAGTTAATAGAGAAGGACTATGTGTGACACATATCTGACATTGCTCGAGGTGATTGGAATTAGGGATTTACTTAGGAACTAAAATGTTGTACGTCTGTTATTCAAAAGATGTTGATGCTCTCCGCATTTGTTTATTTAGTAAATGAACAATGGAAGACGATGTATAGTGGCAGGCAGAATGAGTAGGAGAGACAAGTCTTGTATGCGTATTAATACTGAGTGCCTACATCTGCACAATTTCTGTAATTAGTATGTAAAAATCATTTAGAAGCTGTCTTATGTATTTAACTACATAAATCTTAATAAATACTGAATTATACTAGTCTGAATTATACTGAATTATAAATATCGAGTCGAGCCGGAATGTAAGGCTGCTGTTAAGGCATTGGATCGCTTGCGAGATTAATTTTTCGTAATGTCGGTAATTTTATGTACTAGCTCTTTTAAGTTAGATATGCAAGCAAGAATAATTGTTCCGCACTTTTAAAATTTTGCAGAGCAATATACCTAATGAATACGTGTTTTCCCCTTGTGTAAATTTAATTTGAATTTGTTATATTTTATATGTAATATTTTGATTTATTGAGTGAATAATTCGAATAAAAATGGAAAATATACAATAGTTTTTGTTAATTTTATGTGAATTTACGTGCAAAGTAGTACACTTAAAAATTTAGAAAACATGTGTTGTAATCATTTGATTATGTTGAGATGATATTTTCACGCATTTGTTTATTTTCTTTTTCTTTACATTATTTTAAACCAAAAAGCACATCAGTACAACTCCAAACAAACAGTAATTATCTATCCCGTGTCAGGTACTATGGACATAGAGTGTGGACCTCTTGATCGATCATTGCTGACTATGCAGGACCGCCATATTAGCAGTCTGATCTGGGAGGGCGGGGATAGGTTTACCGTAGATGTTAGACAGCTGATAGCGAGGTTGGGTGAGTGGCATATACTTCCAGATCAGCAGGCTCTGTTGGATGCATATGGTTTTGGGGCGTTGGGCAACCCCCGGGTGGTTTGGCACAATGACATCAGACTCATTACGGCCTTGATTGAGAGGTGGAGGCCAGAGACTAACACATTCCATCTGCCTTGTGGGGAGATGACTATTACTTTGGAGGATGTTTATATGATTCTGGGATTACCGGTTATTGGCCGTCCTCTCACCCACGGCGAGCTTGAGCACCCGAAGGCGTGGTTCATGAAAAACTGAGAGGATCCGTCTATGTCAGAGCAGGAGCGCAGGGAGTTCTATAAGGATGGGCTGCATTTTAACCAGTTGAGGAGCCGTACGGGACGAGAGCTGATACCAGAGATATGGATGATGCTCAGATTGAGGTGCAGTGCAGATTGCATACACGGGCTTATATGTTATTTATTATTGGAGACGTGCTTTTCCCTACATCTTCGCGGGACGTGGTGCATCCCCGGTATATGCAGCTGCTGATGGAGGAGTCGGAGATTCGTGATTATGCATGGGGTGCAGCTGTTTTGGCACACTTGTACAGATGACTGACTTTGTCGGCTGATAGGTCTGTTCGCACCTTTAACGGGTGTAGTCTGCTATTGATGTTATGGGCTTACGAGAGATTGGCACCCGGGAGGCCGGAGATTGTGCCTCAGCAGGAGATTCGGTGGCCGAGGGCGTGCGCGTGGGCCGAGCCAGTGAAGGTTAGTAGAGTAAACCCCCACTGCCATACACGTAACTACCGGGGTGATTTGGACAGTTTACAGCTACACTGGGTGACATGGCAGCCGTATGCCAGACTTTACAAGAGAGAGGCTGATCCTGATGATGTTGATGCTACTCATTTCCCGGTGTGCCGTCATATGGCTCTTGGTCGTATCCCGCTGGTGGCATTTGAGATCATTGAGTACCAGTATTCTGATAGGGTACTGAGACAGTTTGAGATGTGCCAGCATATACAGGACGATCTGTTTGAACACGTTGTTCTGAGGTTGGAGAGACAGTCTTCTTTTCAGCGGCCTCACCGTCTTGCTATACATCAGCAGTATGTTGCCGAGTGGGAGAGTTATGTGGCTGCGGGCGGGCCGGAGATTGTTGATGGCGGGTTTATATCTCTCGCCGAGTATATGCAGTGGTATAGACGGGTAAGTAAGATGAGGATCGCTCGTTGTGTACCCCCTGAGGGCGATATCATACAGCCCCGTGACTGGTACCCTCAGCAGATGATGGGTGATGCGGTATGGTATTCTTTACTTGTTTCCAATTGCAGTCTTTACCTGTTTTCCTATAACTACTTGTAAAATAGATTAAAAATGAAAATAAGGACTTATTTTGGTTAATTTCCCGTGAATTATCATTAATTCCCTATAACTACTTGTAAATGGATTAAAAATGAAAATAAGGACTTATTTAGGTTAATTTCCCGTGAATTATCATTAATTCCCTATAACTACTTGTAAATGGATTAAAAATGAAAATAAGGACTTATTTAGGTTAATTTCCCGTGAATTATCATTAATTCCCTATAACTACTTGTAAATGGATTAAAAATGAAAATAAGGACTTATTTAGGTTAATTTCCCGTGAATTATCATTAATTCCCTATAACTACTTGTAAATGGATTAAAAATGAAAATAAGGACTTATTTAGGTTAATTTTCGGTGAATTATCATTAATTCCCTATAACTACTTGTAAATGAATTAAAAATGAAAATATTCATTTATTTAGGTTAATTTCCCGTGAATTATCATCAATTACCTATAACTACTTGTAAATGGATTAAAAATGAAAATAAGGACTTATTTAGGTTAATTTCCCCTGAATTATAATTAATTGCCTATAACTACTTGTAAAATGGATTAAAAATGAAAGTAGGGACTTATTTTGGTTAATTTCCTGTGAATTATCATCAATTCCCTATAAGTACTTGTAAATGGATTAGAAATAAAAATAAGGACTTATTTAGGTTAATTTCCGTAAATTAACATTAATTCCCTATAACTACTTGTAAAATGGATAAAAAATGAAACTAAGGACTTATTTACAGTTTTTACTTGTTTATTTATTTGTAGTTAGAGAGTGCTATGAAGATGACATACATGATCCACATGCGCGGCCCTCCTAGCTGGTTCTATGATGTCATTCCTGATTTTCTCGCACATTATGATCGGGTAATGACTGAGTGGAAGGGTCTTGGATACAGTAGGCCCGCTTTCATCAGACCAAAAGATATTCAGCAGCCTCCTGTTGAGCGTCAGCCTCCTGCTGGAGATGCACGTGAGGTAGACATTCATGATACAGCTCCTAGTAACTCGCAACAGACAACACCCCCTATCTCTCAGAAGCGTCCTCGTGAGGTACTAATAACTATCATTCACGAACTTGTGATCTTTTAAATTTCGTCTATTGAATATGTAAATGACATGTGTGTCTTTAATTTACATTAATGGCAGGATGAGATTGGCGGTCCTGAGGAGGATACCGCAATATTTGTCCCCCCTAAACGTCCACGTGAGGTATAAATTTCTAACAAGAGCTTTCATTTCATGCATCGTAGAACTTCAATTAATATGTCTGTGTCGGCTGTAATTGCAGGAGGTTCAGTCTACTGGTGATGTTCCAGCCACCCATGCTCCTACACACATGTATCTATTCCCCTCAGGTACAGATATTTTATAAATATTGTCCTCCTGTGCACTTACACATTTTCAGCTTCCTGTGTTGAATAATGTTTATGTATTGGCTTGTAATTGCAGGTTGAGGTTCAGTCTACTGGTGATGTTCCACCCGTCACTACTCCTACGCCTGTATCAATTGCCTCTCAGGTACAAATCTTTGACAAATATTGTCCTCCTATGCACTTACACATTTTTAGCTTCGTGTATTGAATATGTTTATGTATCGTCTTCTAATTGCAGATTGAGGTTCAGTCTCCTGCTGACGTTCCAGCCACCACTGCTCCGACAGCTGTATCCATTCCCCCTCAGGTACAAATCTTTAACAAATATTGTCATTCGATGCACTTACACATTTGTAGCTTCGTGTGTTGAATATGTTTATGTATCGACTTCTAATTGCAGGTTGAGGTTCAGTCTGTTGATGTTGTTCCAGCCACCCCTGCTCCCACAGGTTTATCCATTCCCCTCAGGTATAAATCTTTAACAAATATTGTCATTCTATGCACCTAGGCATTTTTAGCTTCGTGTGATGAATATTGTTTATGTATCGGCTTCTAATTGCAGGTTGAGGTTCAGTCTCCTGATGTTGTTCCAGCCAACCCTGCTCCCACAGCTGTATTCATTCCCCCTCAGGTACAAATCTTTAACAAATATTGTCATTCTATGCACCTAAAATATTTTAGCTTCGTGCGTTGAATATGTTTATGTACCGGCTTCCAATTGCAGGTTGATTATACTACTCCAGTACCGTTCACAGATCTATGACATTTCAACCTATTCCATTAAAGGTATTATTTGTTCTCTATTATGTCAACTAAATGGGATTAAAATGGATTAATTCCCTACAACTAGTTATAAATGGATTAAAAGTGAAAATAATGACATTTTTAGGTTAATTTCCCGTGAAATATCATCAATTTCATACAACTAGTTTTAAAATGGACTAATGATGAAAATAATGACTTATTTAGGTTCATTTCCCGTGAATTATCATATAATTCCCTACAACTAGTTATAAATGGATTAAAAGTGAAAATAATGACATTTTTAGGTTAATTTCCCGTGAAATATCATCAATTTCATACAACTAGTTTTAAAATGGACTAATAATGAAAATAATGACTTATTTAGGTTCATTTCTCGTGAATTATCAGATAATTTCCTACAACTAGTTATAAATGGATTAAAAGTGAAAATAATGACATTTTTAGGTTAATTTCCCGTGAAATATCATCAATTTCATACAACTAGTTTTAAAATGGACTAATAATGAAAATAATGACTTATTTAGGTTCATTTCCCATGAATTATCATATAATTCCCAACAACTAAATGGATTAAACTAAGTGTTAAATATGTACTTAATTTATTATTTAATTGCAGATGCCTAATACTCTAGAATCTTTAGAGACCTCTTCCTCCATTGTCACTCCATTTGTACATTTGGGCATGGGCGAGTCTTCTGTTCATAGTGAGCTACGGGACATGTTTGATGTAATAACTCTTAACTCTTTTTTAAAGTAAATGGCCTTAGATTAATTAGTTCAAAATGTGCTAATTGTGTTTTTGTTTATTTTGTAAATGTACTTAGTTGAAGATTTGGCGGAGGATGCGGCGAAACGAGGTGGTCCTAAGCGGCGTGGTGATATGACAAGGCCACTAAAAAATCGGAAAGTGAGGTGGTTGTATCGACATTTCTGGAGTTTAGAGGTTGATTACATTTGGCGTGATCACAGTGAGCGGGGCGTTACTTATCCTCTTACACATAGCCAATTAAAACTTTGCGACCAGAGTATTGGGTGGAGGATGATGTTCTCAATGCCTATGATGAGCTCTTGAGACTTAAAGAGGATAAACTCTGGGAAAAATGGGAAAAAAAATCCAGAACTGAAAGTTTCAACCCCAGGCGGTATTTCATTGCTCCTAGCTTTTTCATGGCGATGGCACTTGAGCATTGTCCTAACTTGATGGTAATCTATAAACAAATACCAATGCTCCTACCTGCTTTTCTATAAACGGATATCAATTCTGCTGTATAAATGTTAACCTATTTTTTGACTTGTAATTGTAGGCTTCCCCGAGTACCCTAAAAAGTGATGTCAATGAGTCAATGGAGAAGTTCTTTAGAGATTATGCTAACAAGGGGGGTAGCTTGCCTCTTCAGTTTTGTGACTTTGCATTTTTTCCCACGTGTGATAACTCTCATTGGTTCTTGTTTATTGTTAATCTCAATAAAATGAGAGTGCTAAACATTGATCCTATTAGGGACGACAAAGACACGCCAGGGAACATCGCTCACCCCTTCCAGTATTACATTATGGTAACTATATCATTCTTTAATTCCCTACCACTAGTTTTAAATATATTAATAATGAAATAATGACTTGTTAGGTTCATTTCCCGTTATTTTTATCTAAATATGTGTAAAATTTTGCAGGAAAAGTTGATCCCATATATGCTCAATTATTTGCATCCATCTCGATTTCCATTGAAATATATGGGGGTTCATGGTCTTGATGCTCGACCCAAGCAAGATGGTGGCATTGATTGTGGTGTATATGTCTCCAAGTACATGGACGCTATGCTCAACGGGATCTCTTTGCCATCAGTTGTGTGGAACACTAAAGTTGATGTAATATCCCATATTTTCAAATATTATTATTATTATTATTATTATTTGTAATTGTTTATGTGATTGTTATGTGAATTTTGGTGAATTAGCTGATAATTGGAATTGATGTTTGGGTGTTTATATGTGATATTATTTGAGTATTTTAATTTTTATGTGCTCAGAATAAAATATAGATAATTGTGATATTTTTCTGGTAATTTTTGGGCTGTTATGTGATTTTATAATAATTTATGGAATTATTAATTATTTTCTAAGTAATTATAAAAATATTTTATAAAGCTGGGAATCCTCCAACTTCAACTGTTTTTGCGTTTTTACAACCCGAAACTCTTCCGAAAACTCCTTCCTAACCTGATATGGTAATTCCGGACATTTTTCGTGTTTTGACTTTTTGGTCCGGATTACGGTTTGACCCGTGCGCGGCCCGACGCAAGATTTTCGAAACGATAACCATTTCAATAAATCAATAAAATCCATATTCTGGAGAGACGGGATATTTTTACATTATTTTCATATATGGTGTTTTATGAAAAGCTCGGTTTTGATAATTATCCAATTCTGGTATTTAATTGTATCATTTTCATAGTTACTTAACGGCTAAATAATCTATTTTCGATCATTTTGAAGTTACTTAGCGGCTAAACAACTAATTTAACGATCCAAAACGATCCAGAACGATCCAATATTGCATAAATATAAATAGCTTATTTTTTATTTCATTTATTTCTTTTATTCATTTTCAACCAGTTAAAATACCGTAAATACAGAGAAAACCCTAGAAAACCGATACGTTCCTGAGAATCAAACACACGAACGAAGGCGTTATCGAACTCCGATTCGGGCGTGCAGCATATCAAAACGAAGCTCTCAAAATCTTCTTTCTGAATCAATCATCAGTTTCTGCCCAGAAATCATGGTAATTTTCTTATTTATTTATTTATATTCGAATTATTTAATAATTAAATTATGAAAATTTGTTCTGGATGTTGTTGATGTGATTTGATGCTTCCATCGTGTAGATAATATTTTTCTGGTCAATTTGGTATATTATACTTCAAAAATAGAGTTTAATATCATATAGAAATTAAGGTTTGATTTTCTGAAAATTATTTAAATATGTGTTCTTGGTGTTCTTGAAGAGTTCTGAGAATCAAACCCAAATTTGAGGGTAATGCAGATCTCAGTTTTTGAAGTATGAGTAACCAAAATGTTCAGATTTTCATGCTCTTTCTGTTTATGCCATCAAATCTTTCAAATGATTAATAATTTGTAAAGTCGTATTTTGGGGTTTATACCCCGATTTGGGGGTTTTTGATTGAATAATATTTGAATAATTTTGATGTGATAATAAGCTTCTCCATGTTATGTGCAATTGATTTATACTATTATTCTGTTCGTTCTACTGCTAAATCGGTTGGACCGAATTTTTGTTTATATTGTTTTATTCGTTTTAAATTTTGATTTTTCAGTTTACATGGAGGTTGATTGATGATTATGATTATATGAACTTGTTGTATAGTTCCTGATCTGTGTTTTGCGAGTTATTTCGTCTGATTTGGTTAAGGATTCGTCGAGATCGCTGTTTGGCCGGAAAAGCTCGACCTTTCCGGCTTTAATGGCGACGGTCGGAACTAGGTTCGATCGCCGATGTTCATCCCGACCCAAGTGGGTGGGGGTGACCCGGTTCCGACCCGTTTTCTGATTTAGCTGACCCGACTTTGATCTTGTTTCCTTCTATTTCAAAACCAAAAATATGTTTCTGCATTTTCTGTTTTATTTTAATTCAAAAATCCTATTTTTAATTTCTGAAAATTCATTTTCATTTTGAAAATCATTATTTTAATTCTGAAAATTTATTTTTAATTAAAAAATAAATCCAAATTATTTAGTTAATTAATTTTAGTTGATATTTATTTATTTATTTGGTCAATTAATTTAAATATTAATTGATTAATTAATTTAATTAGTTATTAATTAATTTTAATTAATTATTTAATAAGATTTAATTATTTATTTTGATTTAAAAATTTCGAAAAATAGTTTCGAGCTTTAAAATATTATTTTAAATTATTTTCCAAGCTCGATAATTCTTATAAAATTATTTTCGGGTGTTCGAGCCCTATTATTTAATTTTTAAATGATTTGGAGTCCAATTTTAATCCGAAAATGTTCAAAAATTCATAATAAATCAACCGTTCGTCCGTTTAATACGAAACGAGCGCCTCTAGATTCAGAAAAATATTCCGCTTTCAATAAAAATACTTTCGAGACCCGAATCCTTTTGTTTCGAAAGATCCCTTATTTTACAAGTCATTCTGAGTCAACTATTGATCGATAAATCATATTTTTAGTCCGATTTCAGTTGGAATATGTAAGTTCAATAGGGTTTGCGAATTAATGTAAGTTCTTTTCAGCTTTTGAAATGTCCCTTATTTTACAAGTCATTCTGAGTCAACCCTAGACCAACTATCAAGTCGAATCTTTTGACGAACCGAGGCATGTGTTATATGAATTATGTGATACGTGAGTTATGTGTTTACGTGTGTATGTAGATCAAGAGTCCTGTATTTGTCTGTTATATTTATGTGTGGGCTATCGTATGGGTAGACGATAGAATTTTGACGCGCAGTTCGTCGAGTGATTATCGTTTAGACAATTAAAGCTATATCTTTTAATTATAGATACGGATCTCTCGAGCTGGTCAGGACAAGACGTTGGATAAAGAATGAGATGGAATGGTATTGAATATTTGACTTCTAGCAATCGCATGAGTAGCATATCAGTAAAGTGTTGAAAAGCAGGACGGTGATACTTTGAGACAGAATGTCAGAATAGATGCGTCTTTGCGAGTGTGACTAACTACTAAAACCAAAAGGCAAGTATCCCCGTCATCACTTATTGTTCAAGTGATATTTAATTTGAAGCTTATTATGCAAGTATTGCTTTCCCTATTCTCAGTTTAGAATTGATAAATGTTTTACATATTACTGAATTAAATAATTCTGTTTATGCAAATACTCATCTGCTATTATGTTCAGAATAGTCAAGTGTTTTACTTATTCCATTTATCAGATTTATAAATATTTTGGATTTTGGGAAAAGTGATTTGGTTGCGAATATTCCTACCCAAGAATTGGGGAAAATAAAATTATTTCGGGTGTCGATTATTATGACTCCATTTCAATAAAAGGTTTTAAGATTAGATCATAATTGCGTAAGTGACCGGGATGGACGGTCCAGCGGAGGGCTATTTCTAAGTGTCATATGGAATATTATGACACAATTTTTGCCACAGGCAGGTATATTGCTTTTTTTGTTTGAGTACTCGTGTTTTTGGGGTCACGTTTCTACGATTCATGACCTTGTGCTATCACACGTGCTGATCAGCATGTGATAGTACATCCGTCGGAGGATGATCCTAATCTAAGTTATCATATCGTTGTTGATATTCATAGAATAAATGATTTATCAGCTGTTTCTGTTTTGGAATAAGGGTAAATGCAGTTTTGATTCAGATTCTGATTTATGCTGATACTTACGTTGTTATTAAATATCAAAGGTGGTATTAGTATATATGATTGATGTTGACTTCAGTATGGAATGTTGTGAGCATCAAAGCTCGTATTGATATCTAATTTGATATGATAGCAAAATAATTATTAATATCAAGAGTTCGGTTTTGAGTAAAGTTTATGATTCATTCCATAATCATTGCTTCTTGTTGTTGTTGTTTACGATATTTCCGTAAACATTGTTTTACGAGTTTTATTCTCGTCAAGATTTAAAGTATTGCTGAAGCATTTCGCTAAAAAATATCAAAATGGTTTTGAATACAATTTAGGAATCAATTCTGGGATTCCTCAACTAAAATTTTATAATTCAGTAATTATGATTTTAAATGGTTTGCCCTAATGCAGATGTCGGTTTTATATCAAAAGACTCTATATATGTCATAATGATCTTGCTGAGCATTTCTTTCGCTCATACTTGCCTGTTTTCAAATTTAACCTCTAGCGAGGATTAGCTTGCGTTGTTTAGCTGCGTAATTCGAGGAAGCAAAGAAGAAGCTTTTGGAAGGCAGTTAATCTTGAAAGGAATATGTCCTAAGTCCAATCTGGTATTAGGATTTAGGAATAACTGTTTATGTAATCTGTTTTGATTTCATTGATATTAATAAAAGACTTGTTTTGTTTTTATTACGGGCTCTATCTATTTAAGTGTTTAAATAAGATATACCATAGTTTAGAGTAAAGCTTCTTATG
Organism: Apium graveolens; assembly: GCF_009905375.1. Lineage (NCBI taxonomy): Eukaryota > Viridiplantae > Streptophyta > Magnoliopsida > Apiales > Apiaceae > Apium > Apium graveolens. Next base: position 294,379,126 of record NC_133650.1, read on the forward strand.
GATTATGATGAGATCATAATAGTGAGACCTAAAAAGATGATAACTCTAAACTTAAATAGTTCCTGGTCATAGGATTACTAACTGGTAATTAATAATCTGCAAAGATCGGTACATACTATGCTTGCTTCATTATGAAGGATGTCTGTTCTCATAGACATTTGTGTGGTGACACTATAGCTAGTATGTAGGTGCTTATTATAGAATAAGTTCACTGAACATGACTCGCACAACTGAACAACTGATGGAGTTCACTCACGTGTCAGCAGTTGTTCACATAGTGATAGTTGTACAAGTATCCTTAGACTTGAGGTCATCATAGTCATCTTGTGTACACTGAACTATGCTTTGGTTTAGTTCTTAGTCTCCAGGGACAATTATTAGGGCTCTTCTGGGTATAGGAATTTGTACACGAAGATAGTGTATGATCAATAAAGGATCTACCCCTTTCAGTGAAGGAAGCGAATGTTCAAGGCTGATCCACTTATGCTAGTTCAGGAATCTCTGGCCAGAGTGAATGAAATTAGAAAGGAGTTTCTAATTTGCATAGAACTATGCATAGTAAATGGTAAGCAAGTAATTAAATTAGATAGGCTTGACACGAGATCCATGCCTTGTATTTAATCGGGACATTGTAGGGTAGAAGGAGTTTATTGTACGGTAACTATTCACTGATAGGTTCTTGGTATTCTAAGCACTGAATTCATATTATCCGGATAGTCGCGATATGTTGAGAAGCATCACTCACGATGTAGAATAAATGTGATTAATTAATTAATCATATTTAATAAATTAGAGAATTTATATAAATAATGATAAAATAGTTTTATTATTATTTATTTCTACTACCGGCTTAATATTGAACCTACAGGGTCACACCATAAAAAGAGAATGATTTAATGGTGGAGAAATTAATTAATAATGGCTAATAATTATTTATTTGTGAAATAAATAATTAATTGGAAAATTTAATAATTGATTAAATGAGATTTAATTGATTATAAATTAATTAAGAAAAGTTCTTAATATTATTAATTAAATGATTTAATTTTTGGAAATTAAATCAAGAGAGAGAATTATTTGTAAAGTGTTTAGAAAAAAGGATTAATGATTAAAAGGTGTTTTAATTATTAATGAGAATAATAAATGAGATAATAATAATAATATTTATGGGAAAATTTCAGCTGAAAATTTTGCCTATAAATACACTATTATAGACCCTATTTTATTCGAACCCACACAAAATCCAAAAAGTTTGGAAAACCCAATTCTCTCCACCTCCTTCCTCCTCCTTAATATCGTTTTCTTGGTGGATACCGGTGGAGTGCTTCACACTTGAGGAGCAACTGCTAAGGATCTCTGGTCGTTGTCTCCGAATTATTTTTAAAGGTTAGATTCGATCCCTCGAATTTTTATTCACGATTTATATGCTTTTATTTGGATTTTGTATGTGTAAAAGTGTTTTGTCATGACCCCGCTGCGTTAAAAATCCAACAAGTCTAGGGTTTGTGAATTAATGTAAGTTCTTTTATGTAAAGTTTTTGATATTATATTATATTATAGTTGTGTATTTTATTTGGGCCTAGTATACTTCATTTCGAAGTTATACTAGTGGGTTTAGTTTTGAATTGGATTTTGTATAAAAAAGTTTTAAAAGAAAGTAAAAAATTTATTGATGGAATTTGGATATCTTGTTTCTAGAACTGTAACCTTAAAAGATCTTGGATTAGTTTGGGTCATTTATGATAAATATCTTTCGTTGGCATTTGTTTATTAATTAAACATGATAATTTGGATTGAAGTTTTATAGTGACGACCAAATCCTCTGACCCCGGATTTGGGGGCGTTATAGTTGATGTACAGACTTTTCGCTATCGGATGGCGCACGAGTTATCAAAAGGGGTTGTTAGACACATTTCTGAGTGGGGCATTCGACAAAGAGAGGCGGGACACTAGTTTGTTATTTGAGTAGTGACTTGTAGTTACTTTAGTTAGTTGTACATATTTTGCTCGGTTGTATTTTATTCAAATTTGTTGTATTTATTTTGGTTGGTTAGATGTATTTATTTTAGTTGATTTGTTTGTAGTTGGCATGTCAAGGCCATTTATTTTTAAGTTTAGTTTAGTTTGTTTTGGTTTAGTTGGCATGTCAAGGCCTTTTATTTTTAAGTTTAGTTTGGTTTTAGTTGGCATGTCAAGACCATTTATTTTTAAGTTTAGTTTGGTTTGGTTTGTTTTTAGTTGGCATGTCAAGGCCATTCATTTTTAAGTTTAGTTTGGTTTGGTTTGGTTTGAAATTTTACAGGTTTTTGGTTGGCTTAAAAACAAATAGGTCATGCCGATTTTTTTATTTTACAGGTTAAATTTAACTTAAAAACAAAGTGGTAATGCCCAATTTTTTTAAAAAAAACTGTCCAAATCTAGAAAATATGTAATTAAAACTATCATTAATTCAGTTTGTTTTTGTTTAGCATTATTGGAATATGTACTTTGAAATATTAATGAATTTTAATTAAATATTCTCAATGTTGTTAATGTTAGTACTTGTTGGCATTATTAATAATCCCAAAAACAAATTGAAAAAAAGTTATTTTTGAAGATTTTTTTTTCAAAGTTGGGCAGAAAGTTTTCTGTAAAACATAAAAAGTATTATATAAAAAATAAATTATTTGCAAGTGCGGTGACCAATCTGCAAAATTCTGCAAAACTCTATTTACCCCCGCAATGTTTCATTGCGGGGGTAAACATAGTTTTGCAGAATTTTGCAGATTGCTCACTGCACTTGCAAATGATTTATTTTTTATATAATATTTTTTCTGTTTTATAGAAAACTTTCGGCCCAACTTTGAAAAAAAAATCTTCAAAAATAACTTTTTTCAATTTTTTTTTTGGAGTCACTTTTTTTTCGGATTATTAATAATGCCAACAAGTACTAACATTAACAATATTGAAAATATTTAATTAAAATTTATTAATATTTCAAAATACATGATAAGAAATTACAATCATTTTTTTCCTTTTTTCCTAATAATCTCGACGAACAATTTCTTCTATCATGGCCTTCTTCCCTCGCCCCACAAAAACGGCACTTTCGAAATTGTTTATTTGAACTTGACGTCTCGATACCACTTTTGAATCTACCCGCTTTTGGACGTCCTTTTGTTTGTGACCTTGGGGGATCTAATAACGGATCATCTTCTTCATCATCTTCTTCATCTTCACTTTCATAGTCCTCATTTTTTTTTCCTCTCTCTCTCTCTTCTCACGGAAAAGACTTAATCACATACTCCTTTTCTCTCTCGATCACGCTCATCAAGTAATTGTACCGCAACGGACAAACCTGGGAAAGCTTTACACAATCCACTATATCTTGCCATTTGAGATTCTACAACATTACCAAGCATCCGAGGGGTACACGGTAGAGGTCCCGCAACTTTGTTTCCGTTTATTGTCCACCTCATTGTGACAAGATCTGACGGTATCATCGTCTTTTGTTTCTTGTTAAGGTAACGGATCATGTGTCTATAAATCATCCCGGAATGTTCAAAATTTTTACATGTACAAGAATAACTCCCGTCGATGGAAACCTTCAAGAAAAAATTCCTTCTATAAATCTTCGGCAAGGTGGACTTTTCTACCAAATACATCTTTGAAAGATAATCTCCACAACCTTTCATGCTTTTCACAACAAAAGATTGACTTTTTTGAAGCTCTTTTTGAAATCGCTTAAACATCTCTTTTGTGTATATCTTGGAGGCATGTATCTCCATTGACGAGTTAGAGAATAGTCTCATTTCCTTGTACTCGGTGTCAAAATCGGCTTGAACCTCCCGTAAATATTGTGACTCCAAAGATTTTTGTGAATTCTCAATGAATTCTTTCAAACCAGTCGACGCATTCACATACTCATCAAAAAATGAATTCATAGACTCGCTCCTTGAGGTGGTAGTCATACCGGCGGCAAAATATTGTTTCGTGAAAGCAAAAACCCATTATCGTCTAATTGCATACATATCATTTAGCCAATTGTGATTTTCAAGATCATATTTCTCTTTCAAATCCTCCCACCTAGCTTCAAATTCCGTTGGTGACAATGACTAGTAGATACATGCATTAAAATCCGTCTTGAACTCCGAGTATTGAGTATACAAAGTAGATAGTTTCTCCAGAAACTTGCTACTAATATGCCACGTACAATAGGTATGGTTGGTGTTGGGCATAACCTCAGCAATGGCATTACTTAAAGCGATGTTTTGATCCGTAATAATGGTAATAAGTGGCTTGTTATCGATCGCTTCCAACCAAGTCTTCAAAACCCATCTATAAGAAGTCTCTTTCTCGTCCCTTATAAGTGTAAATCCAAACAAAATATTTTGGTAGTGGTGATTCACTCCCGTAATTGGAATAAAAGGCATGTCAAACCTATTAGTCCGATATGTGAGTCAAAAGTTACCACATCTCCAAAATTCTTGTACGCGTTAAGCGAACGAGGATCAACCCACACCAAACCCCTAACCTGATTCTCCTCATCCACATCCACTCGGTAGAAAAAATTTCCATCACTTTGTTTTTGCAAGCCTCGTAACAAAACCAATCCACACTCCGCATCACCGGAATCAAAAACCCATCTTCGAATGTCACGTATTACATTTCATACGTCTTGAGCGGAAAAGCAAACTTTTTCAATTCCACCACACGTCTCACTAAGTAACTTCATCACTTTCGGGGTCTCGATACCTGATTTGTAGAAAATAACTCAATCAAAGATCGGGTAAACGGATCTATGTTGCGTGATCTTTGCATGAGTTTTACCTTATCTGATGTAATCATAGCATGATTGTGCTCTAGGTTAACCTTGGTTACTTCCCATTTGTTTGAGCTTACTTTGTGAGCAACACACATACGAGCACGACAACAAGTTCGAGGAATGACATCTCGAGGTCGTTTCCCTTTAACCCTATCTTCAACTTCCAAGGGTTTTGGGCCCAATCTTCCACCCTTTAGACATATATACAAACGTGACGATATATCACCATTTCTTGAATGCCTATGACTACTTCGAATAATTATCTCGAACCCTATACTTCGACCATAACCTCGATAAAAACTTTACGCTTCATCCAACGAATCAAATATCATACCAACACAAGGAACTGCATCATTCATATTTCCAATAAAATTTTTATCATTAATTTTATCATCATCATCTCCATTAAAAGAATCATTACTATCATCGGAATCACCGTGAACATCGTGATTCTTCCAACCGAAACCAACATCATCATCACTATGCGTTTTTCCCTTCCCCGGATCATTAAGTTTATCTTCAATACTATCAACATCTATTACTTCATCATCATTAAAGATTTTACGATAAACCCTCTTTTTTGTGGGGGGCGGTTACATAATTAAAATCGTTATGATCACTAGATGAACTTGAATAATAAAATAAATAAGAAGCCATGAATTTTGAATACTAACCTTGATTTTCAGAAGAATAAATTTGAGCAGAATGTTAAGCAGCAGTAAAAACAACAGTATAAGATCAAAGGTACATACAAATTAAGGTAGGTGTGTGCATTTAATGCACAACCGCAACGTTTCATTGCGGTAGCCACAATGTTTCATTGCGGCACTGTAAACGCCCACAAACCAACAACTGTAAGTATTTACAGTTTTTTAAAAATTATACAACACACCCCCGCAATGTTTCATTGCGGTGGATACCACCACCCGCAATGAATCATTGCGTTTGGATTGTTTATTTTTGTTATTTTCTTTAAAATTAGAAAATTAATCAAAAAAAATATTAAAAAATAGTTTCTAGACTTATTATATTTAATTTAATATGTTAAATTTCAATTTCAAAATATAAATGTTTATAAGAGTAACTTAATTATAATATGCAACTATTTTACATAGTTTTGTGAATATTTGGCACAATAGTTGTGTCAGATGATATTTCTTGACATATAGGTTATAAATTATTAATTTCAAATATATAATTATACGTATGTTAAAATATAATAATATATTTAATATGTTAAATTTTATTTTTAAAATATAAACGTTTATAAGAGTAACTTAAATATAATATGCAACTATTTTACATAGTTTTGTTAATATTTGGCACAATAGTTGTGTGAGATGATATTTCTTTACATATAAGTTATAAATTATTAATTCCAAATATCCAATTATACGGATGTTAAAATATAATTATATATTTAATATGTTAAATTTTATTTTCAAAATATAAATGTTTATAAGAGTAACTTAATTATAATATGCAACTATTTTACATAGTTTTGTTAATATTTGACACAATAGTTGTGTCAGATGATATTTCTTGACATATAAGTTATAAAATACAAATTTTGATGATCCAACTGTACGGATGTTAAAATATAATGATTATAATCATATCAAAAAATTATGATATTAATACATATTAAAAACACCGCTCTTAAAATATATAAATAATATTAAAATATTATTAATATATGTTAGTATTAAATTATTAATATTAATAACTATTTAATAATTTAAATAATTTTTTCATTTTTTTCCTACCGCATTGTTTCATTGCACCTTCCGTAATGAAATAATGAAGCAGTGATTTAATTTCTTAAATTACAAAAAATCATATTTTAATGAATTAATTTGTTTCCGATAATAACAGAGTTAAAAAGTATACACTTATTTTTTTATAGGTAATGAAAATTTGATAAAATTTTATTTTTTTAGTTTTTCACATTTTCAAATTTTAGCATTTTATTTGTTTATTAAAATTTAAAATTGATAAAATAAATTGGACAAGTACAAGGAAAATAAAACATTAAATAATTTATTTCATTCAAATATAATTATTTTTTTATTGGTAACGAAAATTCGATAAAATTTCATTTTTTTTTAGTTTTTCACATTTTCAAATTTTAGCATTATATTTGTTTATTAAAATTTAAAATTGATAAAATAAATTGGACAAGTACAAGAAAAATAAAACATTAAATAATTTATTTCATTCAAATATAAATGGAGTACATTCAAATATTTTTTTAAACAAAATATATAATAACTTAAATATTTTATTCCGACGAGAATGATCAAGTTTTAACGGTGTTGGAAGAACCGTCTTTATCACCCTTATCGTCGTTTTTTTTTTCTTCAACTTTTCCGCTTTCGCTTTCGCCTCATTTTCCTTTTTTTTATTGCGCTCAAGCGCCATATGAATACGGCGGAGAACTATTGCCATGTCTTCTTCTCCTTCGGGCCCGTCGTAAGCCACACCATCGATAATTACCTTGTTATTGTCCAAATCATAGTAGAAAACCATTTTTCAGAAAATAGAAAAGAGAATGTTGAAGGGAAAATGTAGAATGAAAATAGAAAAGAGAATGTTGAAAAGAAATGAGATTACAAGAGCTATTTATAGGCTGAAAATCTGAATTTTAAAATCCAAAAATTAAATTTAGGCACAGATTAAAATATTGCGGAAGCTGAGGGTAGGACTGTTGAATAAATTGTCGCAATGAAACATTGCGGCATAAACAACTGCCGCAATGAAACAATGCGGTGGGTCGGTCAACCTTCTCAACTTTTGACCAGTCAATTCTTATTAATATTGGCACATAAATAGGGAGAGACCAGTCAATTCTCAACTTTTGCACAAAAAATAAGTTTGAATTCACAAAAAAGTATAAAATTAATAATACTATTTTTTAAACTAAAATAACTCATAGGATAATTTAAAGAAAAATTACAGAAAAAATAAAATTGTTAAATTTTATTATTAAAATTGATAATATTTTAAAATATTACTTTTACTTATATTTAATTAATTACTGTTGAATATTAATATTATTTTTATATTTTTAATAAATAAGTGGAATATTAATATTAGCTATATAAATAGGAAATTATATTTAATTATAAAAAAAGTGACATTTAAAGCTAAAGGGGCATTAAAAACTAAAGAGAGGGGCAGTTGGGGCATTAAAAACTAAAGAGAGGGGCAGTTGGGGTATTAAAAACTGTGGGCCGGCCCAACAATGGAACATTGCGGTGTGCATGGCCACCCGCCGTAATGAATCATTGCGGAGGTCAAGGCTCGCATTGAAATATTATACCCTCCCGCAATGAAACATTGCGGTGGATTGGCTGACCTTCCTTCCCAACCCACGTTGGCTCCTGATTGGACCTGTATATATATATATATATATATATATATATATATATATATATATATATACCGTGCGATAATGAAAACTAATACCCGATTCCATGTTTTTATTGATATTAGACTTACCCATAACGGAAATAACAATCATTCCAATTTAAAATTCAGTATGACTCATTTGACCCGCTGAGTTGACACGCTCGGTCGCCACCGTTTGGACAAGCAGATGCCACCATGAGATTTTCCTTCATCTGTAATTTTTGAAACCGCCATCGCCACTCGAAACCATCGCCGAAAAATTTGAATCGTCGCTATTCAGTGGGGACTGTCGAGTGCGACTTCAAATTAAGAATGTGAGGCTCAAAATCAAACACAAGCGTGGCTTAAAATAGTAGAAAAACTTGAACCCAAATATTTTTTAACCCTAATTAAACCCAATATTGTTACCCAAATTTGTTAAATAGACACATAAGATAATTCACACTTGTCAACAGAAAAATATGCATTCCAATCATTATCGCTTATAAGATTTTAAAAATATATGATTTTATTGATTAATGCTCTCCAAGATATGTAATCGATCCGATTTTTAAAATTGAACTAAATTTCGCTTATTCTTCTTTATTACTATATTGCAAGTAAATTGTTGTGTAATTAAATAATATAGCATTTTAGTTAAATTTAAATGACTACAAATTATTTTATATAATAATATGATTTTTTCTCGGATTAACCCGATTCTTTAATGTTACCCGGGTTACAACATCTCAACCATCACCACCGAATATATATAAGCTAAAAAAATAGAGAATTTACCAAAAATACTAATTTTTCTATTTTTTTTGCGATTTTACTATCTTTTGATTTTTTTGTAAATATACGGAATCAACCAGATATGCAACTAGCTTAATAAAGTTTTTTTAGTTGATTTGAGGTTGCATGTAGTTGCAGAAACTCGTCAAAAGTTGAATGCAGTGGATTCTGGTTGCCAAAAAACTGTATTTTTGCATTTTTTTTTGAAAAATAGTATTTTTGCAATTTTTTTTAAAAAATAACAGTATTTTTGCAAAATATTTTTAGACTTGGTTATTTTTCAAAAAACCTCAAAAAAAATAACCCTCCAACCATGATACGTGTTAGCAAAAAATTTAGATATTTTCCATCTAATTTCCTATATTTGTTGATCATATAATAATTAACTAAAATATTTAAGTCAGTTTTGTTCGAGTCCTGTACCTTATTTCACATCAGTGCATACATATTGTAACATCCCGATATTTTATAATTATTTTTAGTTGGATTATTTGATTTAATTATTTATTAATGTCAGTGTGTTGTAATTAAATTAGTTTGTGTAAGTTTATTTTTATATTTATGATCAGAATATTGTTTTAAGAGTATTAGTTTTAAAAAAAATAGTAAGGCTTTATTAAAAAAGAGTGAGGGTTTTAATAAAAAAAGGGAGAAGGAAGAGAAGAGTTAGGGTTTGCTAAAAAAAAGGGTTTGCGTTACTTTGATTAAATAAGAGAGGAGAGAGGGAGAGAGAAAGAGAAAATAGATGGAGATTGAGATGAATATCAAGAACTTTTTGGAGGGTTATGAATTTGGCGTTTGTGGAATTAGGGTTCTTGTGATTTGTGGTTCTGAAATCGTTATTAGCATTCTCGGTTACTAAGATCTCGAGGTACGAACATCTTTTTGTACTCTTTCTTTTCAAATTCAAATTCGTGTGTACGGATATCTTTCTTGTATTCTTTATTTTCGTATTCGAATTCGTTTGTACGGATATCTTCTTTGTTCTCTTGTTTTTCGTTTCCGTATTTTTCATTGTATACGATCTGATTTCTTGTTAAATTCATATCTGATTCGTTATCTGTTAGAATTTGTTGATTTTGGTCATTTCGGAAAGGTCTTTTAATTATCTACAACTTTCGTTTCTTTCCATTTGTGAAACTCGGTTTCTAAATATGAGTTTTTCTGCAATTTGTATGACCTGCCTGTTTGACTTCGGGATTTGAATATCCAACCTTTGAAAAATCATATTAAATTGAATATTTGTTCAAATATTATGAGCAATATCATTTTGGAAAGCTCTTTTCGATATCTACAATTTGCGTTTACATTCTTCTGCTAAATTCTGTGATTTTGATGTCTTAAACATCAAAATACAATTGTAATCAGGGACTGATTCTGTTCTGCAGTCCGCATTTATTTGTTTTATGAATTCGTTACTTGTTCGTTTTTGACGAGCCTTACCATTCTGGAAAGGTCTCGGAATTTTCTACGCCTTTCGTGTTCATACTTTTTCAGTTGACTTCATCTTTATGCAGTAATTTGATATTTTTTGAAATTGATCAGATTTGAGCTTATCAATAATTAATGGTTTGTTATGTTATTTTGTTTCGTGATGTTGGGTTATAGTGTTTTGAGGTTATTTGATAAATTTATATATGATTTCGGAGATGTAAGATATTTGAGTGTGTGATCTTTGAGTATTTATTTCGAGTTATTTATGTTATTTGTATGACTTGTGAGTTTGTAAGACATCCGTCGCGAGTGGATAATCTCGTGTTTGGAACCTCCTATGCGGTGTATTTAAATTGTAATATAATCTCGTGAGTGGATAATGTAGGACATCCTGTAAGTGTAATATTATCTCCCATGTTCGTATGTAAGCTATTTTGTGTATTATTTTGTAAGTGTGAGAATATGTGTAAGGGTATGATTTTATTTTATCATTATTCTTTCGATTATATTATTTGTGAATATTATGTAAAATTGATAAGAATATGTGTAAGAGTATGATAAGTTTTGGATGATAAACATTTAGTTTTGTTTTGTGAGTTGATTATTCATTTTTTTATATTGTATCATTCACTCTTATTATTGTGCTTCATTCAGATATTCAGTTGTGTTTTTAGCCTCGTCATCTTTTAATATTTGTTCAGTTATGCTTTATTTTATATCCGTATATGAGCTTTTCGCTCACTGCCGGTCCTTTGTTCTCTTTGTATTCTTCCGACATGTATTCTTACTTAGGCGGGCTAATTATGGGAAAGGTGCCAGTTATGGAACTTTGAGTAATTTGGCCTTTCTTAGATTTCTCTGAGAGTTTGTTGGCATAGTTGTAATTTAGTTGTATTTTAATTCAAGAATTGTAAGTTTATTGTATTTTTGAGAAGTTGTAAAGTTTTATCGGATTTTAATGGAGTTTGGATTTAAATAAGTATTATCTTGAGAAATCTTAATTAGTTGGGTTGTTAAACATATACTTATATTATATTTAGATTTAACCCATGTATGTTTAAATTATTATTTTATATTTAATCTTTTAACTTTATAAATCTAACCTTATATAATATAATGGAATATTATATAAATTTATAATTCAATATATATATATAAGTATAGATATATTTTAACATATATTAGTATCTTATTATAATTATTTATTTATATATTCAATATTTTTTAAATAAGACATATTTTATTTTTACTTGTATTTTATTAATATCAAATATAATATAATATAATATTTTTACATATAGCTAATCATTATAGTTGGTAACATCACAAAAAGTGAGTTTACACATTCAATAAAATTTTAGATAATAATAATTTAGCTAATCATTTAGTTATTATTATCGGAGATTCTCTCATTAGTGGTGTAAAGGCTAACGATTGCGGGTTATTTAAATAAAAAAATTTATAGCCACTACTATAATTTTGTACCAAAAATTAGATTTTTGTGCTAAAATAACTTAATAACTCTGATTGATTCTGTATCTTGTTCTAAATTTCACTAACTCTCCATATATACCATCATTTTGATTAAAAATAATTTTTTCTATCTAATTTTTTCACTCTCTAATGAAGTGAGATGATGTATCGGTTTATAATACACTTATCTTTTGTTATATATTTGGCACAAATTAGAACATGTTCAATAGTGGTGTAAAAATAAATGTAAGTATTGCACTAAAAAGTAATTTTTGAAGTTAAAATAACATTATGACTCGTTGTTTCTATATTTTATTCCAAATTGCATCGACTCCCCAAGTACCCCACTATTTTTGAACACAAGATTAACTTTTCTAGCTATTTTTTTGCTTTTTATCAGGTTGGAATGATGTGTAAAATTATATTACAATGATTTTATTATTTTAGCACAAGATATAGAATAATATTGGAATGATAATTTTTAGTTTTTGCTCTATAGTATAGGCATATAACAAGATACAAACATAATTAGAGTGATAAATTTTAATTTTCACATTTTTTTAAGAAGAACAAGATACATACATAATTAGAGTGATAAATTTTAATTTTTACATTTTTTTAAGAAGATGTCGTCAATTATAACGACACCTATCTTTTATTGTATATTTAACATAAATGATAATATTTTGTTATTTTAGAACAAGATATAAAATATTATTATTTTAATTTTTATGTTATAATATAATATTGAACAAGATTTATCACATAGTACTTTGCCCTTAGTATAGATTGACATTCGTGATCCCCCAGTTTGAATAAATAAAAACAAAATAGAAACACAGACAGACAATTTACAGCATGAGTAAAATGTTTATTTTAGCCGTTACCAGATCTCAAACAGAACACAACTGTTACCATCTTCCCATTTGCCCCAAATTCAAATTTCCTTTGTAAATTCTAACTAACAACAAATCTAGATTAAACTAAACTAGTTGTGTAATTATGGCAGCTTAGTTTACATAACTCCAATTAAATACTCCTCTCTTACATGTTATTAATCCTCGTATCTCCCTAGAACATCCTCTTGATTTAGCATAAACCACTTGCCTCCCCCTTTTCCCCCAAATCTTAGGACACAAACACAACACAGCTCTCAACTACATAACTCTTCATTACATATAATTATTTAGTTTTCTTAGATTTGATTTTGGTTTTGTTTCATTTGAATTAGGGTTTTAATTCACCAATTCACTTAACACAGGATCATATCTCCTTCTTTCTCATGTTTTCCAGCTCAGTTTTCACTTCCTAGGGTTAATATGTATTCATAAGAGAGAGAGAGAGAGAGAGAGATAGAGAGGATAGAGAGAGAGAGAGTGGAGAGAAAGAGAAGAGAGAGGAGAGAGAGAAGAGAAAGTGGAGAGAGAGAGGAGAGATGTTGTCTGTTTCGCCGTCAATGTTATACCGGAGTTCTCTAGAAGAAATGTTGGATTCGCTCCGGCGAAGAGACGAGGAAGAGAAGCCAAAGGACTTGCCGCCTGCGTTACCTTCACGGCCAACTTCTAAAGCTCGCCGGCCGTCGGCTAAGCGACCGTTACCGACTAAATTTGAAAACAATTCTGAGGATTTAAGTTGCGGTAAAAAATACGAGGTTAAACATTCGAGAAGTGGTAGTTTTGGTGGTAAAAAGTTGAAGGAAGGAGGATTAGATGAGTCACCTTATGTCGTTTCTCCGGCATTGGAAGATAAGCAATCGGTGTCATTTTCTTGTTCGTTGCCGAGGTTTTTGAACTCCGACTTGAATGATAATTTCGATTATTTCATTAAAAAGGTAAAACTAATTTAATGGTCATTAATATGGGTGTTTATGTAACTGGCTAACTGAGGTTTGATTATATTTACATGTGATGAAGTTTTCAAATGGTAGTTTGCCTGCTAAGGCATCTTATATGGGGATGTAATGTCGTTCTTTTGTAGCTCAATTATTGTTGTGATTCTGTCTACTGGAGATTGAAGTGGGTTGTTATTAGTGGTTTTGCTTGATAGATTTTAGTGTTGGTGCTTATGTTGATTGATGGTATATCTTTTCAGAAACTTCGGGTTTGGTGTCAGCTTCAAAACGGACAGTGGGAGTCTGGACATATACAATCTATATCAACTGAGACGGCTACTGTTTTACTTAAAAATGGAAGCGTGAGTCCATGTCAACTACATTCTTAGAGCTTTGTAGTTTATGTGAAGCAGTTTAGTGAAATGTATGTGTACTTGTACTTTTATGCGACTGCAGGTGGTGAGGGTGTCTGCGGAAGATTTGTTACCTGCGAATCCAGATGTCCTTGAGGGGGTTGATGATCTTATGGAGCTTAGTTATCTAAATGAGCCATCAGTACTTCATAACTTTCAGTACAGATATTCTCACGATTTGATCTATGTATGGCTGATTATATCTCGTTCTTTCCAACTTTCTAGTTATATTTATAATTGTGGCCCATAATTTTTTCTTGTCAACCTGTAGAGCATGTCTGGGCCTGTTCTAATAGCAACCAATCCATTCAAAAAGGTTGAATTTTATGGAAATGACTATGTCACGGCTTACAGACAAAAGCTTTTAGACAGCCCTCATGTGTACTCTGTAGCTGACACTGCCTATAATGAGATGATGAGAGGTGAGCCAACATAAATTATGATGACATGGATAAGGGGTTTCTTGTTAATGTTATATGCTTAACTGTGGTGTTTATCTTTGTTACGGTGTGTCTTGCAGATGGAACAAATCAAGCTATAATAATAAGGTTAGATAAAGATTTGTTCCAGCATGCATAATTTTGAACTTTGATGTTGCCCTACCTGCGATCCCATGGGTGATATCATGGGCTATGTTGTGAGAATCTCTTAAATATTTAAAATTATCTCAGTTTCATTCTGGTATCTGTTATGTCTTATAGTGGGGAAAGTGGTTCTGGGAAAACTGAAACAGCGAATATTGCTTTGCAATATTTGGGAGCTCTTGGTGGTGGTAATGATGGAATAGAAGTTCAGTTGTTGCAGACATGTCATGTACTTGAAGCATTTGGGAACGCGAAAACATCTCTGAATGATAACTCCAGTCGATTTGTTAGTCTATTCCATTCATCCTCTTTTAATGCTGCATATTAGACAGTTCTGTAGCTGTCATTGTTCAAAAATCTATAACTTACTCGTCTTGCTGATAAACTGCAGGGAAAATCAATAGCAATTCATTTTAATGATGCCGGGAACATTTGTGGTGCTAGAATTCAGATATGTAAGTTTTTCTTCCAAATATTCCTTAACAAATAAATAATTAGTATTCGATCAGTGTTTTGGCAATTTCATAATTCTTTGACTAACCGGTACATTGTAATATATGCATGTCAAATATATGATGGCTACATTAATTTGGAATAGTTCTTCTGGAAAAGGTAATTCTTGTTGTTGCATTTTTTTATAAAGGTGTCTGTGAATTATCAAGCATGTAGTCCTAGAAAAAATAAATTGAGTTATTTCTTTTGCAGTCAAGGGTAGTTCATCTGGCCAGTGGAGAGAGGTCGTATCATATATTTTACCAGCTTTGTGCTGGAGCTCCATCTGCCCTCAAAGGTTCCCCAAAATTTACGCTTTCATCATATTGATAGTTTTGCATTTAAATTAAGTAAATAACCTATCACCAGCTTACCATATTGCAACAAAAAGAAAGCATCAAGGAAATATATAGGTAGGCACAAGTCAAATATTTATGTTATAATGGTATTGTATGTCATGCGTGAAAGATAATATCCTGGGTTGTGTTAGTCTTCGATGATTAAAAATTCCTTTAGTAAGGAAACCCTTCTATTTTTTTTAACTTTTTATATTATTGGTGTATTCGTGACATTTCACGATATTTTTTAAACCGAAACCGAAACCGAATCCGAACCGGCGGTTGCGGTTTTGGATTTTAGAAACCGAATATATATGGTTGCGGTCTCGGTTTTAGCCCAAAACTGAGCCGAACCGGCGGTTGCGGTTTTGGATTTTAGAAACCGAATATATATGGTTGCGGTACCGGTTTTAGCCCAAAACCGAGCCGAACCGGCCCATGCTCTCCCCTATTGCTCAGTTCTAAAACTTCATTCTTATTGGTTTTTAAAAAAATGATTCTTATTACATGTTTGATATAATTGGTGCATTGCTTTGAGCCTGTTTCACTGTAGGAGTTCATTAGCAACTACAGAGGGACATAGCTGTGCTTTTCTTATGATAATTGCTTTTTACAATATCAAGTTTGATTCAAGAGCCAATTCTTTCTTGTTTGATGGTTAAATGAGTACCAACATATTCCACATACATTGTAATTGTTCATAACAGAGAAGCTGAACTTAAAAGCAGCATGTGAATACAAATATCTCAATCAGAACGGTTGCTTAGGAGTTAATAATGTCGATGATGCTCAGAAGTTTCCGATACTACTGGTAATTCTGTAACATGGAGTTATCTGCCGCAGTTCATCTATCTTTAATTTGAAATTTTAAGCTTGTTCATCTTGTGGCGGATACATAGATTTATGTATATTTGTATCTACTATGATTGAATTTTCCAGAAAGCTCTAAGTATGCTTAATATGTCCAAAGAAGATCAAGAACATGTCTTTGAAGTGGTTGCTGCAGTATTGTGGCTAGGAAACATATCATTTCAAGTCATTGACAATGAGAATCAGGTGGAAGTTGTGGCTGATGAAGGTGCATCTCTTTGTTTATTTTAGTCATGGTTCCATACAGCATTAAGTGGGTGTTCGGATCAATTGGTGATACCAACTTATAATCACTTTTGAGAACATACTGGTCATTTAAACTGCCTACGCATATAATTGGAGCTCCTGACTGCAGTTAAAATTCTTTAAGGCATAGTTGACTTCTTTGCGCTTTTCATGTTGTTTGGTACTATTATGTTTTGATAGTTTTATGTATGGAATAGTTTTATTGTTGAGTCGGTGTATAGTTTTATGCAGGTAATGTTTGTACAACTTCGGCTTGGTCCCATACAACATTAGTGTACTATGTGTATAGAATCGTTCCCTTGTTGAGCTTTGTATTGAATATGACATAGAAAGGACATTAGCTCTCTTCTAACCTTTATCTCCAGTTGAGTTCTTTGCATCATGTTGTTGCTTTTACTGATTTCTTATGGCCTTTACGTTTTTGTTTTGCAGCATTATCAATGGCTGCTAGATTAATTGGGTGTCATCGTGAGGAGCTGATGTTAGCTTTGTCTACCTGTAAAATCCAGACTGAAAAGGATAATGTAGCTAAAAAATTGATATTGCAACAGGTACACCCACACATCCCTTCCATAAACTGTCTCATTATTACACATGTTTGAGGGATGCTTGTGCATACTCTATGCTAGCAATCAAAAGTGTACTGTACTAAGTACCACCATATCATTCCTACATCTGGTGAATGTTTAAAATCCTAGTCCAGTCTTATAACATAGCCACATGGGTGCATTTTGTTAGGCAATTGATAAGAGAGATGCATTGGCGAAATTTGTGTATGCAAGCCTATTTAACTGGCTTGTAGACAAACTCAATGGATCGATTGCGAAGGGTGAACGACAAGAAGGGAGATCCATAAGCATTCTAGATATATATGGATTTGAGTCAGTTCAGGTATATGATGCTCTATATGTAATATTATGCTGAAAACAACTCTTTCTGTATGTACGATCTCATCTGTATTTATTTCAGAAGAATAGCCTTGAACAGTTGTGTATAAACTACGCGAGTGAGAGACTGCATCAGCATTTTATTCGTCATCTTCTCAAACTTCAACAAGAGGTGAGCTTCCAATTTCTTGTTTTTATCTTTTCAATTTTATTATCTTTCCTTTGGAGCCTATTAATTATCAAAAGGAGGAACAGACTCTGATTCATCCACAATGGAAATTATTAAACGAACAACTGGCCTTTCATTATCAACCAACTGCATGCAGTCTGAGAATTGAGAAATGATTTTTTTACCGATAACACTGGAATGACTTTTTCAAACTCACAATTGGATTTAATATTAAAAAAGCTTATCATATAGCATCTTTTAATTTAAATAGTGAATAGGTCAAGATCAACTGCAGTGTCTAGAATGTCTACATCATAATTTCCTTGTCTGCCACAGGAGTATGATTTAGATGGAATAGACTGGACAAATGTTGAATATAGAGACAACAAGGATTGCTTAGATCTATTTGAGAAGGTATCAAGTTCTGAAACTACAATTCCGCTTTTTCAATCTCATCCATCCTACATTCAAGTGCAGTTCAGCTCTCCATGACTTAGTAGAGCTGATGAAAAGCATTCTTTCACATATTTTCATACTTGAGAATTTGATTAAATCTCCCCATTTGTTGTTTAATGGTCTCAAGTGTAGGCTATGTATTATTCTTAAATGATATTGGGTTTATTTTTTTTTTGGTATATATATATATTCAGCTATCGTATTGTAAATAAGAGATTTAAAACGAAAATTATACTATGACATATAAACTATAGAATGAATTGTGGTCACCTGATAAGTACACTAAGCTGCATTCTCATTTTGTCTATATTGTTTAGATTGCTTGCATGAATACAGGTGGTGTGGAACTCTGCATAAACATATTCAGTCATACTTCACTAATCATTTTTGTGGAATATGTGTAAACTGTTTGATTTGCAGAGGCAGACAGGGTTACTATCTTTATTGGACGAGGAGTCACAACTTTCCAAGACAAGTAATCTGACCTTCGCCGAGAAGCTTAATCAGCATTGTAAAACTAACCCTTGCTTTAATCAAGAACAGGGCGGGGCATTCAATATTCGCCATTATGCTGGAGAAGTAAGTTGATTTTGTTCGTATTCCACATAGTCCCTTACATTGAGAAATTTTGTTTGCTAAACATAAAATAAACATTACGCTTAATCTTGTAATGCTAGTGTATGATAATTAACTCTATTTATTTTATGTTTTGACTAGCTTGCTTTTTTGTAGGTTCAATATAACAGCATCGGTTTCTTGGAAAAGAACAGAGATTCTTTGCACTCGGATATTACCGAACTCCTCTTATCATGCAGCAGTCAATTGCCTCGGTTGTTTGCCTCCAATCATGTAAAAGGCACATCTGTATTTCCTCAACAAAGTGTTGGCACAAAGTTGAAAGTAAGACCCCTTTGCATCACTATAAGAAAGTTACCCATAATCTTCCAAGTAGTTTAAACTTGCAGTAAATGTTTATATGTTTTATATCTGCAATCACTTTTTACAATGCAAATGTCCTTAATAATTCCTTGAAACTGATCTTAAAAAGGTAAAACTACTATAGCCAACCACAAGTAGTTTGATAAGAAGATGATTAGAAGAAAGTTAATTGTCTGTGTTTAAATTTCTTTTATAGAAATTGGATAGTGCGAATGATCTTATTGTATCTTTGCATATTTGTAGGCTCATTTGTTCAATTTAATGCAACAATTGGAGAACTCCACACCACATTTTATTCTGTGCATAAAACCCAACTCTAAACAGATCCCTGCCATGTTTGAAAAGGAACTCGTCCTGAAGCAACTACGATGCTGTGAGATTCTGCAGGTAGTTAAAATTTCAAGATCTGGATATCCTACTCGAATTACCCATCAAGAATTTGCAGAAAGGTGATGCATACTTCCTCCATCTAACCCCTACATATTTCTGAGAATTTGTATAAATGATATTTGCTTGATTATAGGTACGGCATCCTTTCGAAGTTTGATATCAGTCAGGATCCATTAAGTGCATCAGTCTCTGTTCTGCAGCAGTTTGGTATTCAGCCCGAAATGTATCAAGTTGGTTATACAGGACTTTACTTCAGAGCAGGACAGGTGAGTTCGGTATATAAGTGAGATACTGAGATGCTATTAAATATTTCTTACATGAGATGCTGTGTCTGTTAGTATGCTTATTGTATAGCTAAGAACCTTATTAAACAATTCATGTGCTGCAACTATCCAATAACTATTTTAAACCAAAAATTATATGCCAAAACTTCTATATTTTACTTGTTCACCAATGTGAGAATAAAAGAAAATATAAGGAAAGGAAAAGATAGTAGATTTTATGGTCCTTATGAAACATATGTCTGATCCACCATATTATTGTATTCTGCTGTATTTATATGTTGATGAAAATTATTTATTAATTCGGAACCACATGTTGGCCTTTCCATGCCGGATTCTACTATCTGGTTTTTTTTGGAGGATGACCTTGAACACTGTTCAGTGATCATCATCCATGATCTAGGGGCATTCATGATCTTTATTTATGTTGCCCTCAGGGCTAAGTTGCTCAGACTCGGGTACGGAGTGTCGGGTGCGACACATATCCGAGTGTCGGACTCGGTGATCTTGAAAATTTTGGACACGGGGACACCGTCCGAATTTTGGACACGGGTACGGGGACACCGTCCGAATTTTGGACACGGGTACGGGGACACGGTAATTAAAATAATTTTTTTATTATTATATATAACTAAGTAAATTAAATTTTTCATCACTTATATTTTTTAGTTATTATTAAGAAAATATATAGGAAACAATCGATCTTCTTAGATAAAAAAATGTAATGTGCATGTACTACACAAACATAAGTATTTAAATATAATAGTATAAAATAAAATAAATAACATCTCTGGGCTATAATAATGATTATAAATGATATGTGTATTGGACAGATGGATCCACTTATACCTAACAAATGAACCTCTACAAAGCAATGTCCAGATACATTTTTAAATATTGCAATTATATACACAGTCTGTGCGCCGTTCTACTTTTTCAATATAATCTTTTAGATCTGCATCTTTCATTGTCTTCTTCCATCATCTCTCTTTCTTCATCCTTTTTAATCTGTGTTTGTTCTTCCCTTTTTTATTCATCTGAAACGGCACCTCCAAATTTCTCCGGAGACCTTGAAATTTCTCCGGTGATGGAGAAGAAGTGTCGTTTTTTCACATGGCAAATCCGACCCGTATTCCATGTTGTGTCCCGTGTCGGGTCGGGTCGACACGGGTACGACGACCATAAGTGCCGAGTCGAGGTAAATTCCTCGGGGACAGACCACTTGTAATATAACCATATAACCTAAGTAGCCAATTTAAGGTTTATAAGATTAAACAATTTATGTTATCTATTCCGCTAACTAATTCACATTTACATGACAAACACACACATATATAATTAATCAAAATTGAAATGAGCACCAGAATTCATTAATATGTTTTTGAATACAACCCAATACATGTACACAAACATAAGATGCCTCCATAAATACAATAAATATAAAATTATATATACCTATATAGCAGGGATATGCCCTTTCTGGATAGCATGTATCAACTTTATAGGTGGTCGTGGTGCTGCTGATGGCACACACAAAAATGGGTGTTGCAGGTGGTGGAGGCCGTGGTGGCTAGTGACTAGTGGCTGTGGTTCAATTGAGTCATCTGAGTATATAGTAATGTTGGTCAAGTCATTATTATCCCCATACTGTGGTGTGGTGGAGGAAGTGAAAATGGAGGAAGTGAAAGTGGGGAGTTTAGTGTTTTTTTCCAACTTCCTCCTCCCTCTCTCTCCATTTTCACTTCCTCCACCCCACCATAGTATGGGGATGATAATGACTTAACCAACTTCACTATCTACTCGGATGAGTCGATTGAACCACCGCCACTAGCAGCACCACAACCACTACCAGCAACAACACAGCCACCACCAGCACCTGCAGCAACACCCATTTTTGTGCTTGTGCCACCAGCAACACCACGACCATCGATGAAGTTGATCCCTGCTATCCAGAAAGGTGTATCCCTGCTATGGAGGTTTATCCATGCTATATGATTTTATGTTTGTTGTATTTACGGAGGCATAATATGTTTGCGTGCAGGTATTGAGTTGTATTCAAAAACATATTAATGAATTGTGGTGCTCATTTCTGTTTTTATTTATTATATATGAGTGTGTTTTGTTGTGTGAATTAGTTAGCGGAATAGATATCGCGAATTGTTTGATCTTATAAACAGTAAATTGGCTACTTAGGTTATACTGTAATTTTACAAGTGGTTACACTCCTGGTGTCAGGGCTGGCCCCGAGGGCAACACTGTTCAGTGAACAGAGATCATCAGGCCTACCTTACATATATGAAACAGATATCAAAACCTTACTAAAATATCTGCTAAAATATTTCCAGCCATGTTACCTCTACAAACTGATATTATCATGTTATGAGTTGGAAGTTGGAACAGTGAGATGTATGTTTGTTTGATGTAAATTTGCTTGCATTTGGGTCCTCAGCGTTTATATGTAATTACCAAGTTTATTAGTTTCTCTAACATGTTCGGTACCTATTAGAATGATGCATTAGAGGAAGCAAGAAAACAAGTTTTGCAAGGCACACTTGAGGTGCAGAAATGCTTTCGTTGTCGTCAGGCTCGTCGCTACTTCCACGAGCTGAAGAGTGGGGTCATATCACTGCAATCATGTAAGATAACACCCACTCCATTGGCCTTCTTCGGTTTATGTTTAAGCTGGTTTCTGAACGTAGATACTTTTGGTGTTTGCGTAAGGAATTTACATGTCTAGAGTGTAGACTGCAAGTCCCTGCTGCAAATGGTCTTCAAAACTCTGGATTCCGTAGAAATTTTATATGAAAGAAACTAAAATAAATCTTAAAAGTTTATGTGATAGCTTCTTTTGCATTTGAAGAACTCATTTCTATTCAATGAAACAACACAAAAACATTTGCGTTGTTTCTAATGAAATAACAATATCCTGCAGTTGTCCGTGCTACGAATGCCCGAAAGAAGTACAATCACCTCATCAATTTGAAGAAACAGGCTGTCCCGAAAACACTTGACGAACGACAAAGGGCTGTTTTACAATTACAAGCAGGTAAGTTGATTGTAATTACAATCACAAGTATGTGGCAGTTTTGTTGAAAGTGATACCCAGATTGCCCAAACCTGACTTTACTGCAGGAATACGTGGGTGGCTGGTTCGAAGACAATCAAAAAAATTGCTAAAAGTGAGAAACTCCTGTCAAGAAAACACAGATTCCAGTCACAGTCTGAGCTGGAGGATTTCTGATATGAAAAAGGTAATTTTTATAAATGCTAGCATATTTTCAAATTTATCTTTTGGTTTTGGCCTAGAACTCCACAAGGCTAGGAACTTATTCCCGACCAAGGTTGTCTAAATTAGAAATTGTACAATGGTCTGCTAATAGGCACACTACCGACCTAGTGGAGTTGCCTTTTGACATAATAAAGAGAAAAGCAAACCGGGAAGGTATGACCTTTGATTGTCTAGAGTGATAGCTGGTGCACAAGGCTCCATCAGCTTTGTCTAGTAGGGTCCCGATGTATGCAATCTCGGGTCCAAGATTCCAACAAGGGGATATGTTGGGTAATCTAAGTAATCCTGCTTCCTAGGTTCAAGCCAATGGCATAGCGGATAGTAAGTAGACACCTGACTATCACACCAGGAAAGTTAGGTTTGTGGATGCCCCGTCAATTTTAGTACACCAGCAAAAGTTTTTCTGCCTTTTCCCCGTCAAGCGTGACTGCTTGATAATACTGATAGCCCTGCCTTTTACGTATTTCATGTAGACCGTAAGCGTTCTGTGTCGCAAATGTCAAACCCAAATATGTCGCTACATGAATTCATGCCATATCCACGTCGGAAGCATATATTAATTTAAAGATGACAATTGTATAAATAATATCACTTATAATAATAATAGAATAAAATGCACTTAGTGTACTTGCATTATAGCTGTCAGACCACTTGAGATACTAACATTCAAAAAATAGCACTTGCTATACTGATTTTACTATTTACTTACATAATGCGTGATTCCGTCAAATCTTCTTAACTCCGTCTATTTTCGTGAGGGTAAATTAGTCTTTATATTTTCTAAACACACAATGAAATGAATGAGAGACAACGTCAGGGGTAGTAGCAGAAAAACACATATGGTGGCTACCTATATTTATATTTCCAAGACAATACCCAGATCCAAATCACACACCATAACAACATTCCTCACACTCACACACACATTCATCTCTCCCTCCTCTCCTCTCTCCCCCAATCTCTCTCTCTCAATCTCTCTCATCTTTCTCTCTCCTCTCTCTCTCTGTGTCTCTCTCATATTCATACATTTCACATACATATTGATGATACACAGATCATAGAGAGAGATGGATTCATAGAGAGAGATGGATTCACAACCTTCCCAATCACCGGGAAGGGAAGGTTCTCAGTCGACCAAATCAAAAACTCCCCAAGAAATTCATCCTCATCCTTCTCTCAAAAGCTCGGTTCATCCAACTCGCTATCGAAAACGCTCTCCGATACACAAAGCCTCTCGACGATCCTCATCAATTCTAAATCTAACTCCGATGCCACGTGGACAAGCTGGTGGTCTCCTTCATCTGTCGAATTTGCATCGATTAATGTTTCGAAAGTTGGCCCGGAGATTAGTAAATCGCAGTTCGAGGCGTACTTGTTGTCGGTTTTCGAGCAGTTTAATCGGTTTAATGCCATTCAATAAAATAGAATTAGGGAAAATAGTGTTGAATTTGATAATTAGGTGGTGGTCAAGGTGAGGCGTTGGTTGTGTGTTTACGAGAAGTGCTTGCATTGTATTTTAAGGAGTTTTTGAGTTGGAAGATGGGGGAATGTTTCGTGCTGCTTGTCCATTTTCGAGTGCTAATGAGAATTTGGTGTTGTAGGAGAAATTGGCGCAGTATTTAGATGTTTTTGAGTTGCATTTGGTGAAGGAGATTTCGTTACGGTCTAATTCATTTTTCGAAGCTCAAGAGCAGTTGGAAGGGTTGAATGTGAGGATTGTTGAAGGTTGCAGTGGGATTAGAGAGTTGAAAGAAACTATTAGGATATTGGACTCAGATTTGGTTGATTCTGCAAGGCAAATTCAGGAGCGTAAGAGTTATAGTGTTGATTGTGAGTTATAGTGTTGATTGTGAGTTATAGTGTGAATTTCAGTAAGAGTTATATCGAGATTGATATAAAGATTCTAGGTTGATTAGGTTGTTGATATTTTGGATTGTGGATTGAGTGTTATGTATACATATGTTTGTGTGTGTGTGTATATATTGACCATGAGTAGGGGGAAGAAGGTTAAATAGTAGTGTATACTCAGCTGATGATAAATCTGTTGAGATAAGGAATTTCCAAGAATACCCTCGCAAAGAGTAACAGAGTTGGATGGATTTGACGGAAACATGCTAACTGTAAAAAATATGAATTCATGGTATAAGAAGTGCTAGTTTTTGAATATCAATATCCCAAGCGGTCTGACAGCTATAGTGCAAGTACACGAAATGCACTTTACTCATAATAATATTCTGATTTTACTTTTAACATTTTATTTTCATTACTGCAATATTATAAGATTTTTATTTTGCATAAATATAAATAATAATTATTACACACGCACACTGTCTGTATTTTGTGTACGGGAAACAAAACCCAAACACAATATTTATTCTACGATATAATCTCTTAATATTGTATTCTCGTGTATTGAAATTAAACCAAATACTAAATTTTCATTATCTTGTACAAAATTTTTATGGTTGAGTTTCACTTAGTTGCATGGTTAAATGACTTGTACTCTATCAACAATTAATTAGAACGTTTTTGCCCTCCTATATTTTAGAACCTATTGTGAAGAAAGTCAATATTTTCTTGTTAAAGATGACCAGACAGTCATTGGTCTTCGTTTAATAGCAGGAAATGCATCAAGAAAGCAACCAGGTTCTGCCTTCAGCCATGGACGAGCTTCAAAGGCGGGTTTTGATGGCCGAAACAACCCTTGAGAAAAAGGAACTGGAAAATGCAGCACTGCGGGATCAAGTTCAGCAATACGAGGCTAGGTGGGCAGAATATGAAGGCAAAATGAAATTAATGGAGGATATGTGGCAAAAGCAGACAGCTTCTTTGCAAGTGAGTTCAGATACTATAATTGGAATCTATTATACGTTAGCAGTTGCAAATTTTAAGCACTTTAAGAGGGTGGGGGTGGGGTGGGGTGGGGTGGGGTGGGGTAATTAAACTTGCACTTGATTGTTCATAAATATATTTTAACTCCTTTACTATCAGCTTAGACGGTACTGGTTGGTTTTTGACTGGGAGATGTGATATGGCATATGCAGATGAGCCTCGCCGCAGTTAAGAAAAGTCTTGCTGATGGCACCCCTATTCAGTCTGGAAGGCAAGAGGGCTCGCCATCACCTCACTATTATGATTCAGATGATAATAATTCAATGCAAACTCAAACCCCTGATGACACTCCTATCAAAATAACTAGCTCTAATTCGGAGTTTGGAGCAGGAAGACAGTATAATGGTAATAGGAATGCAGTCAGTCACCTGATGAAGGAGTTTGAGCAACGAAAACAGACCTTTGATGATGAGGCCAAAGCCATTATCGAGGTCAAAGCAGGGCTTTCAATTTCGGGAAACCCTGATGAAGAACTTCGAAGCCTGAAAAACAAGTTTGAAACTTGGATGAAAGACTACAAGGCTCGGTTACGGGAGGCCAAGACAAAGCTTCAGAAGCTGCCATCTGCTGAAAAGCGTCGTCGCAACTTATGGTGTGGGGGGATAAGTAAATGGTAGCACAGCTCTAGCGAGATGACTGATGGAGCTTCTCTTATCTACAAGTTTTTCCTACTCGATGACGTAGATTCTTTCCTACTTGGATGAAGATTAGATTTAAAAAGCCTCTTGCTTTGCCCGGTTGTCCCAGTCAAAGTGTTTTTGTTAATAGTTAGGTTCTTATCAATGTAATGCTGCCAAAGCTGTTGTATGTATTAGTAAATAGTGCTGAGGTATACAGGAGAGTTGTCCAATATGAAACTTTGGGAGTACATAATTGGATTATACAGAGCACTATCAGTGTTTTATAGTTGCAGTGTTAATTTCTAGCACAACAGGCTGACCCTCCAAAACATTTCAGTGTACTTCAAATTGGCATCATCTCAGTTTGAAATGTATTATCATTATTTTAAAAGCGACTGGCTCATACTAGTCTAATATAAATATGGAAAAAAAGTTCAAAAAAGATATATTGATATGGAAAAGGAAATAATTACTTTATTTTATAAATTTCAGAATACATTTTACTTTCAGAAATTCATGAAGAATTTTCGATTAGTAGTTGCTACTCCTCTCTCCCATCCAACACTTTTTTTTGGATGTTCCACTCAATTATATATATTTCAAATCTTATCCAAAATAGTAAAGTTTTAAAATATAAAAATTTACCCCATCCACTCACCATCCACTTACGTCCACTCATTTCTTCCACTATATATTCTTATTTTTTCCCACTAAATTATACAATTTATTAATCTAGTTACACAATTTATTAATCTCCATACCCAAACGATTTATATACAAGACGGAGGGAGTACTTAATACTGCATATGCCGAAGAGAATACAGTGGATAGAATTTCGACGACTTTGATACCATGTGACGGCCTCAACCCCGGGGGTCAGGGACTGATGTTAGGGCGAAAACACGCGCTAATATTCACGCAAGTATACGCGTTCGCAAGTAGTATAAGATATAAATCAGATTCGTTCCCACAGAGACTGGTTTAGGTTAAGTTCAATTTATGCACCTATGCAACAATGTATGGTTATCGCTCAATGCTAAGACAAATAACAAATTGGGTTTTTATTAAACTAAGAGATTATACTAAATAACATTAACTAAGAGAATTGAAGTTGAATTACTATATATGACAAACATGGGATCCTAACTTCATTAAATACTTCGTTCAATAGCCTTCTCGTTCTTAACCTTAGCATGTGATGGTGATGACACTAATCAGATAACACGAAACTGATAAACGCCAACTTTCGTTGCACGAGTACTATTCTACCAGACATCCACAAAAGAGATAGAAGCTGAATATGCACCAATTATATTGAGACCCTATATGTCTATAGAATTTGACAACATAACGGTTTAAGAACAAGTTATCTATCTTGATTACATAGGGCAAGTAAAACGGTTAGAGTTACCTACGAATCATGCATACACATACATGAACCTATGCTAGCATGACAAGTTCTAAACCTCTATATTCACTGTCGCTTCAATAGAGATTAACACACTATCTTATATGTTAGCTACGCACATAAGACGAATAAGCACAACCATACTAGGATATCAATCAATCACCACACACCAAGATATCGAAACAATTAACTATTGAAATCCATAAGTAAATCCGCTAGAATCCCATGACAACGATTAGCCCATAATCGAACTCATCGTCACCATGGGTTCCAATGAAAGCATGGTATAAACAAGGTCTTAATAAACTAAATAATAATCAAAGTACGAATAAACGAGATCTAGGTTCAACAAGAACGAAAACGAGCATCCAAAGTTACAACTAATTCAAAGAATCACAAGTTGAAAACAAGATCTTCTTTTTCGGAGTTGTTCTGTGCTTCTAGGTCTTCTCCTTGGTATCCCAATCTTCCCGGATGATGAAAACCCTTTTTTTTAAGTATATATACACCCCTAGTGGACCTGGACCCTTAAAATCGTCAAATTCTACTCAAAAAAGGCTTTTTCAGCGAAATCAGCGACCAGCCAAGCCCTGAGCGGGCGCTCAGCTCTCTGAGCGGGCGCTCAGCTCTCTGAGCGGGCGCTCAGCTCTGCTGAGCGGGCGCTCAGCTACTGACTGGAAAAATATTTTGATGGATCTTATTTTGACCATAACTTGAGTTCTACTCGTCAGAATTAGGCGATTCAACTGCCCACGTGAAGCTATTGAGATTCTCTACAACTTGACAATGGCCTTGGCTTCCAATTCTGATCACTTTTAATCATATTTCCTTTAAAAGCTCTTTTCTTCATTTAACTAATACCTGAAATGCAATAACACAAAAACACATCAAAATACCAACAACTTGAGTCCAAAACACCAATTTAAGCTTGTAATAAAGCGTTCCAAGTGGATATAAAATCCACTTATCAACTGACGTCATTAAAATATAACAAATCACGAATATAAACCACTAATTTAACATTATTATATAAATACGATCCTAAACCAAGATTTGATACAGGTTCAATTATTATTTAGGTTACAACACTACAACTAACTTATTCGATAAACTGACACTCTAACTTATTACAACAACTCATCAGACTTCATGGTCGGGTACAAACTACCTCAGAGGAGCCGGGACCGGAGGGGGCTGACACTCTATTCTGCCAAGGTCTGACTGGTTTTCTAGGCATCTGTAATATATAAATACAAACAAGCTACAAGACGCTGCAAGGATGAGCAATCAATTGCTCAACAGTACCACTATATGAATAACAAGTAAAGCAGTTTATATAAAAACAATATAGGAATAAAAATCATAACTCGTTTACGAAAACAAATAAAACAGGTATAAACTGGATATCAATAACTAGCATGCTCTGTGAAACGTATCATCAGTTGTGTGCTGTGTAAATCCCAGAGTCCAATTTTAGCATGCTATTTTCATTTATAAATCCACTATTCCATTACAGGAACCATAAAATCATATGTTCCGTTACGAGAACCACTAAACCAAAATCAAATATATAATTGGACGAATCCTAGGGACAGCTGATCAGTCTATCCCACCACAAACCTGTTCCGGAACTCAGAGACTAGCTAGGTCTCTGTCACGCTTGACTAAGCGGTTTAAATAGGGCGCGCAACCGACTTAGCCTCTTACGCAAACCCGCCGGGCCGTTACGGGCCTCTTATGCAACCATCCAATATCTGATCCGTTTTATTCAGTTTTCAAAATCAATTATACCTATCTCTTTAAAACAATTATATCACAACACACTTTCCAAAATCTTTCTAGTTTTAATCACAATCTAGAGATAGGCATTTTCAAAAGTCACTTTTCCCCAAAATATAAGTTAATAAAATGTATTTAAACATGGGGATACGTAACTTAAAACGTTCTGTTCCATTCTGTAAATTAAATCAACAAAATTTCATATATACTGAACTTTAAAAGATTTGTTCAGGGGTACTTGCCTTGCGAAGCTTTACAACTAACACTGGCTTGACTTGATACCGACTTTAACTACTGAGTCCTTCGACTTGAACCTACAGAATCGAAATATCCTAATTTAGACGACCAGTTATGCTTGACATATCCTCGCTAGACAAATTACCCAACGATAACAAATCCCGACTCGTACATAATCGCGTAATGTTGTACACGTAATAATAATACACGTAACAATCAGGGTTCAATTACTATTTAATTAAATATATGCTCAATTCGTATTCAAAATAATTTTCAGAAAATTTGGACAACGACTCCTCTATTAATAGGCCTACCCGTCGAAACATCATCGACGTCAAAACCCAACAAAACCAATTCACGATTCAATACGATTCACCGCACAATTATTTATTTACGCTTCAAAAATAATTTACACGAATCATTTTATTTATTCAAAATATATAAAAATCATCACCGTCCACCGTCCGCTTGTAAATTTTTTTTATCGCGGACGGTGGAAAAATTTTCGGGGAACCCGGTTATTCGTGTTCCAACACAAAAATTTCACTGATTATTTTAAAAATCGTTCCCCGCACGAAATACATTTAATCACGAATAATAATCATTTAATTCCTGCATAATACCAAAATTACAAATTAAACAGGTCCCAATATTAGGGCTGCACATGGGTTGGGTTGGGTCGGTTTCGACAATTTACTGACCCAACCCATTTAGTTTGGGTTTGAAAATTTTCAACCCATTAATATCAAAAAAAAATTATAACCCAATCCTATTATATGAGTGATGGGTTGGGTCGGGTAGTGTAATAACTCGAATTTTTGAGACTTTATAAAAATGTTTAATGAATAGTAACCCTGACAGATGGGAAAAACTTTTTAGCCCACACTATGTAGTGCATGAGAAAATGAGTTTTGAAGTTGATATTATGATTATACGTACCAAATGAGTGTATGTAAACACTATTAGTTTTCAAAGAAAACGAACTTTAAAAAACGACCATATTTACGAATCATCGAGGATTACGGGGATCACAATATAATTACAAATTTAAAAACCCTACGGATTTATATCCAAGGACGATAATTCAAAACATAAGAAATAAATACGAAAGGAATTACATCGCGAACCGTTTACGGGAAATTATTGCGAAAACGTTTAAGCGACCGAACAAACGCGTAAACGATTAAATAAACGTAACACACTAACCAACCATGGTAGAAGAGTAACCATGGTTACTTTATCAAATAGTAAGCTAAGGAAGTAGGATGATCATCTAAGGGCTAGAGAATAGTGAAGCTAATGGCTAAGCTAATTAGCTTAGCTTGTAAACTAGAAAGCCTAGCTAGTTTTGTCTAAAGATTTGGAAACAAAAATCAAATCCTAGGATATATACTAGAAGAATAAACAAGATATCACAACATTATTGCAAGAAGCAACCAAGAAGCAACACAAAAACTCTCTCCCTCTCTCCCAAACATCACCATTCGGCTTCATCAAAAAGAAAAGAGAAATCAAAATCATAACACCAAGCTCTAGCTATGGAAAAATTCCTCCATTAATTCTCAAGCTTCATACCACCTAAACTAAGGTAAGATAAATCTTTGAGCTCTTTTTATCAAGTTTTAATGGGTGTAATAAATTCAAGAAAGATGATAGTGAATAGTGTGAATAGTAACTCTTCTTTGGTTTCTTGATTTTAATGGTTGTTTTAGGTTCCAAAAACCCTACTAAGCACTCCCAAGACTTCACCATCATCAAGAACACATCTCAAGCCCTCAATAAAGGTAAAGATCTTTGACCCATCCTTACTTAAGATTTAAGTTCAAGATTCTTTTAGAACATAGTTGTAAACCTAGTTTTGGTGAAATTATTGTTGTAATGTTGATGTTTAGCTAAGTAGATTTAAGGTTGATTGTTGTTACCTCAAGAACATGATGTTCTTGAGAGGAGTTAGTGTGGTGATGATGATATGTTGATTGTTGGTGGTAGTATAAGGATTTAAGGCATAAACAAAACTCCGATCGTAACCGTAATCTCGCTAAAACGAATAAAACGTAACTTTAAATTTCTGCAGAAAGTCCCGAAGATGTAAACGCACAACACAAAGGAGCTTTCCTAGATGTAAGGCGGGGAATCCTCATTGTGTTGAAAAATACCATTTGATTATGATAGATAATGTTATAAGGATCGTTTAGGCGCTTGAATCGCGTGATTCCGATTTACGGATCAAAAGTTATGGCCGTTTTACTAAAAGTGATTTACGCGACAAAAACTGCTACGAATTACGAATTTTGAAAATAAAAAGGATCGACTTCAAAATATTCATAAATCATGAAATTTTTATAGGGAGTAGTAAATTGAGATTTTTAACTTTCATAAAAATTTCAAGTGAAAATAGTGATTTTTCCATTTTATAAAAATATCGGAGCCGAGACCGCACGATTAGAAAACCGTAGAATCCATAAGCGGAACCGACGATGAAAATAAAAACGGACTTAAGATACTTTGAAAAAGGAAGAGACCATAATGTGAATAGTGACTTAAAGAAATGATAAGGGTAATATAAGTTGAGAGGGCGCATAATAAGTAGCGCGTGAGTGCGAGTCACCGCAAATTAGAACGGGACCTAACAAAACGAATTTTGTTTATGATTATAGATTTCCGAGCGGAACCTAGAGCATCCTTCACCTCGAGATACCCAGGAAAGTTTACGAACCCAACTCCGTATACTGTTGTGTTGTGAAAGGATTGTTTTGTTATCAATTGCATAAATACCATGCTTGCCATGATACTAAGTAATTGAATTTCGCATGATGTAGCGATGTTGTACGATACATATATGTCGTAAAATGTTTAACGCCGCCACGAGCGTGCCATATAGTTATAAAGACCAAGAGTCGGTTGGGATTTTAAGATAAAAACCCGGGAATCATTTCGGTGATATTATAGGACGATTAAAAGTCCATAGTAGTTACGTTTCAAGGGACTCAACGTCCACTTACGAAATATTAAACACCTCGAACTTTTATTACAGCAATTTCCAAAGATCGTATTCCCTCAACTATACTTTATTGCTCAAATAATAAATATTTATTGACTATTCACTTATTATGAAGGAAGTATTCTCCAGTGAATATTTATTTCAAACTCGATTAAATATTAAAGATTATTATATTATTTAAACATAAATAAGTTGAGGAATATTATTTCAATATTCTTTAAAAGGTATAACTATTCGAGGTTTAATTATTTATCAATTAATATTTAATCACTAATTATTTATTAAAGGATTCATTTATGATTTAAAAATCATAAAACCTGATCTAAAATACTTTCTGATTTTCGGAAAAACATTCGAATAATTTCAGATCGTCGGAGAATATTATCTCGACTTATTTTAAATATTTTGAATATAGTTTTAAAAGAAACTCCCCCTTATTTACTTACCTGTTGACAACGGTCAACTCACATCCTTAGTACTTCTTCCGAAAACTTTCGGAAGTACATATATATATATATAAATAAGGTAAAGCTGTGCCTATCAACAAGCAAAATGCTTGGGGAACTTCGATATAGTTCGATGATTCCAAGTATATGATAGGATTCTTAAAAAGGACAAGGGAGGGGTAGAGATCCAGTACTTCGTGGACTGGGGAGACTGCCATATTTATTTTCCATATGAGAAGGTACCATGTGTACTGAAGGACATACGAAGTATGCAAAATATACCCGGGCTGAATGAGGAAGCATATAAAGCCCGAATGCGGCTAGGGTGACAACCGGGATATGAAGGTGTCGTCCTTCTACTAGTAGAAAAAGGTTATTATTTCCGTAGTACGACTAATCATCGTATGCGGTGGCTCCAACGAATGTCCTATATTCTTCCAATTGGAATTGTGATGCAATACCGTAACCCAAGCTTAGGTGCTGGGTTTACCATTAAGGTATTCGCAGGATAATAAATCCATTAAAGAATTATTTTTAAAAGAAGGTGTGTATCACCAATGAAAACTATTTTTGAATAAAACATAAATATCATATATGACGTTTTACTTGAGTTTATCATACAATCATTTCATACTGTACATTATTATGCTGGGCATTATAGCTCATACTTGTTTTTTTCTTAAATTAACACAACACAACAGTGAATCAAGATGCCTATCATGAAACTCACAGCCAGGAAACGGGTAGAAAATGACCAGCTGTTCCCTAGGTTGTTTGGTGTTGTACCACATGTAGACCGAATAAGCTGGATTGGTTTTCAGTTGTTTTTAGTTCGGCTTATTTACAAGTATGACTTATGTAAGATAATGAATAAGAAACAAATATTTGGCCGACGGACTAGCTTTACTTAAAGGTTATTCCCCAGTAAGACTTAATTACTTTTGGGTTGTAATAATTATCACTTTGTGGATTGATTTACTCTAGAAATGAATGGTTCGTTTCCAAGACAATAACCTATAAGTGTGTGTGTGATAAATGTGGGGTCATAAAGTGTGAGTATTTATATATTGTGATGCGAGGTATGTGGTATATAGTGATTAAGATGGCGTGGCCTCCGAGATCCCTGACCCCGGATTTTCGGGCGCCACAAGTAGGGTTGGGTTGAATGAGTTGAATAAGAATAATAATAGACAATAAAAAAAATACAACATACAATAAATAAATGATCGTTCAAATTATTACACGTATATTAAGACAATTATAAAGATATTTTATACCGCGAATGTAAAGTTGAAGACAAACACAACTCTCGGAAAAATAAGTGGAAAGTTAAAGATACAGTCTTCATTCAAGAAACATAAATTCTTAATTTCACAACCTGCCAAAATTTACTTTTGCTCTGCATAAATATATGATAAGCATAAATACTACTCCCTCTGTCCCATTTATTTCTATACATTTTTCTTTTTTGGATGTCCCATTCAATTCTATACATTTCAAACTTATCAAAAATAGTAAGAATTTAATAATATAAAAATCAACCACATCCACTACTTTCTCCCACTACACTCACTTTATTCATTAAATATTGATTGGTCCCACCACTTTACCCAACTTTATACTTTTTCTCATTAAATTACAATTTTTCTTTCTTTTTCATCCCACTGCCTTACCAAAACTACTATTATTTCAATGAATTTCTTGTCCTCCGTGCCGAGACCATTTGCATATAGAAATGGTTGGGACGGAGCGAGTATAATCAATCAAATTGGTTTAACATAATAGTTTGTGAAATCACCTTGTTGTGGTGCAGTTCATTATCCGCTTCATATTACCCAAGTTCAGTTCAATTTAAAAAGTTTAGTTCAAAATTACGATCAAATTAAAAATATATTATTGTAATTACTTTATTTGTCTACTGCAACAAATGTATCAGGCTGTGTCCGAAATCAAAATAGGCTGGGGGTCAGTAATGTATAATGGAAATGAGTTGGGCCTTAACAACAATTAGACTGGGTTGGGTTGAGTTAGGGTTTTAAAAAGTTAAAATCCGAACCAACCCAATATAATCGGCCCAACGGAAATTTAACCCAACTAAACAATGGGTTTGGATGGTTCAATTTGGTCGGCCCAATTAAAGGTTGGGTTGGGTTGGTTTGAACGGGTTGCTAACCCATGAGCAGCCCTACCCAATATGCTGCAATTCGAACAACAGAGACAACCAAACAACATCACACACTCGCACACACGCGCGCGACACGCGTGCAACACACACACCCAAGAACACGCACGAGCACAGTATACACACACAAGAATCACACACACATCACATGTATATATACACGAATATCAACAGAAGCAAACCACTCAGGCCAGCAATCGGAAAGAAAAACGGGGATGGAAAATTACCACGGCGGCGGCAGAATCTCCGGAGAACGGGCAAAATGGGGAAGAAAGAATGGAAATAAAGAAGAACGGGAAGGAAGAAGAAGGGGGAAGCAGAACAGAGGGAAATGAAGGGAGGAGAGAGAGCAGAAGATTGAGAAGAGAGAGACGAGAGGTAGAGATGAGAACAGGGCTAGGGGTGGGGGTGGGTTTTGGGGTAGTTTAATATTATTTTTTGTTTTATGATCTGCTAACACGTGGAAACAAGAGTACAAAAGAACGGCCACGTATCAACTTTCATTTTATAAACCCGATTCTGTCATAGAACCGCAATTAAAGACGTAAAGCTGCGCACGAAAATTGATCGGAAAAAATTCAAAATAGTATTAAAATATCACAAATAATTTGAAGTTACTAAAATAAAATTTTCATAATTTTAAAGTTGTTTTTGAAACGCAACCCGTACCCGCATTTAACGAATAAACGAAACAACGTGCGGGTAAGTTTAATCTCAAAAATCTCCAAAATAATTTAAAAATTCTCGGAATATTAAAAACTTAATAAAATATGAGTTTCGTAATTTTTGAGGCATTTTGAAATTAAATACTGATTTTACAATTAAATGCAATCAGAAAATCATTTAAAGAGAAATTATTAATGAAATATTGATTTCTAAATTTTATAAAATCCCAAAAATAATTATTGGCATTATATAATCATAAAAATAATTTTAGAGATAATCCAAATATTTATGAAAAAATAAATTTGTCATAAAACCACCTTTAAAAGTGAAACAAAAATAATATGATTCCACAAACAATTATACGAATAATACTCGCAGACCAACAATCACATATAAATAATAATAAACAAAACACATATGTAAGATTCAATATATACCTTTTTATTTATTTAATAATTCAATAACTACATATTTAAATTATACGAAAATACACGAGTCGTTATATCCTTTCCCCCTTAAAAAGATTCTGTCCTCAGAATCTTTACTAATTAAACAAGTGAGGATATTTGTCAAGCATGTCTGACTCTAACTCCCAGGTAGACTCTTCTACCCTAGGGTTTCTCCAAAGTATTTTAACTATAAGAATATACTTAATTCTAAGTACACGCTCCTTACGATCTAAAATCCGCTTCTTACGATCTAAAATCTGGATTGGTCGTTCCACAGAGGAAAAATATGATTGAAGCTCGATAGGTTCATACTCAATTACTTGATTCGAATCAGGGATGTACGGCTTCAACATGGATACGTGGAACACATTATGAATATGCTGCAACTGCGGCGGTAACGCTATCTTGTAAGCGGCTATTCCTATTTGCTTCAAAACTTCAAATGGCCCTATATACCTTGGGCTGAGCTTACCCTTCTTTACAAATCGAACTAACCCTTTCCAAGGTGATACCTTCAACAATACCAATGATCCTACCTCAAAATTCATATCCTTTTGTTGTAAATCCGCATTTTTCCTCTGTCTATCTTGGGCGGCTTCCAATCTTTTCCGAATCAATGCTACTGCATCTTTAGTCTGCTGCACTAGCTCAGGTCCTAGCACTTTCTTCTCTCCTACTTCATCCCAGTACAAAGGTGATCTACACTTTCTTCCATATAAGGCTTCGTAGGGTGGCATTCCGATGCTAGCATGGTAACTGTTATTGTAAGAAAACTCAATCAAAGATAGGTGGTCGTCCCAGTTTCCCTTGAAATCCACAGCACAAACCCTTAACATGTCTTCTATTGTCTGAATCGTTCTCTCACTTTGTCCATCTGCTTGAAACTTAGTCCAAAATTTTGAGTTGAATCTTGGGTCTCAGTCTAATACGATGGACACATGAACTCCATGATCGGTTACTATTTCATCCAAGTATATTTTGACTAACTTTTCCAAAGAATATCTCTCGTTGATAGGGAGGAAATGTGCTGACTTGGTCAATCTGTCAATGATTACCCATATAGCATCATGATTTGACTTTGTCTTTGGCAATCCTACTACGAAATTCATTGCAATCTTCCCATTTCCACTGCAGAATCTCCAAGGGCTGCAACAATCCACTTGGCCTTTGATGTTCCGCTTTTACCGTCTGGAACACATGACATTTGTTAACCCAATTCGCAATTTCCTTCTTTATTCCTGGCCACCAAAAGTTCTTCTTCAAGTCCTGATACATCTTAGTACTTCCCGGGTGAATAGAGAACCTAGAATTATGAGCTTCTCGCACAATCTCATCCTTCAATCCAGTCACATTGGGAATCCATATTCTTGAAGAAAACCTGAACATACCTTTGCTATCCTTTTGAGTACAAACTTTTTCTCCGATCAAATTATCCAATCCTTGATTCATAACTTCCTCTTGATATTTCCTTATTCTTTCCATTAATTCTGGATGAAAAGTAATTTCATACAATTGCTCCTTATTACCTTCTGGCACTTGAACTTCAATTTCCAGCTTTTCCAATTCCCTTTCTAGTTCTTCAGAAACTTTGATCTCATTCAATCTTTCCTTCCTGCTTAAGGCATCTGCTATCACATTGGCTTTGCCTAGGTGATAGTTGATGGAACAATCGTTTTCCTTGATCAGCTCCAACCATCTTCGTAGTCTCATGTTCAAGTCCTTTTGGGTAAATATATACTTTAAACTCTTATGATCCGTGTAAATGTCGCACTTCTCTCCGTACAAGTAATGCCTCCACAGCTTTAACGCGAACACTATTGCTGCTAACTCCAAGTCATGGACGGGATACTTTTGCTCATGGGGTTTTAACTGCCTGGATGCATAAGAAATAACTTTATCATGTTGCATTAACACACAGCCTAAACCTTTTAGAGAAACGTCACTGTAGATCATGAAATTTCCTGTTTCATCTGGTAATGCTAACACTGGTGCTGTCACTAATCTTTTTTTCAATTCCTGGAAACTTTCTTCACATTTCTCGGTCCAAACAAACTTCTCATTCTTTCTAGTCAGCTTGGTCAATGGAGTTGCAATCTTGGCAAAGTCTTTCATAAATCTTCGGTAGTATCCTGATAGTCCAAGAAAACTTCTAACTTTTATCGGGGTCTTTAGTTGTTCCCATCTGGATACAGCTTCAATATTTACGGGATCCACTTTAATACCATCCTTACCTACTATGCGA
This sequence comes from Apium graveolens, assembly GCF_009905375.1. Classification (NCBI taxonomy): domain Eukaryota; kingdom Viridiplantae; phylum Streptophyta; class Magnoliopsida; order Apiales; family Apiaceae; genus Apium; species Apium graveolens. Next base: position 294,418,129 of record NC_133650.1, read on the forward strand.
CCCAAAAACTGAACTTCATCCAACCAAAATTCACATTTTGAAAACTTAGCATACAACTGCTTTTCTCTCAGCCTTTGCAGAGCAATCCTCAGATGTCCGGCATGGTCGTCTTTTGTCTTCGAGTAGATGAGGATGTCATCAATAAATAGAATAACAAACTTATCCAAGTACTCCTTAGACACCCGGTTCATTAAATCCATAAAAGCTGCTGGTGCATTGGTCAATCCAAATGACATCACTAAGAACTCGTAATGTCGATACCTGGTTCTAAATGCAGTTTTCGGTATGTCTTCAGGCTTGATTTTCAACTGGTGATAACCCGATCTTAAGTCAATCTTTGAGAAACAGCACGCTCCTTAAAACTGGTCAAACAAGTCATCAATCCTGGGTAGAGGATACTTATTCTTGATGGTTAACTTATTTAGTTCCCGATAATCAATACACAATCTCATGCTTCCGTCTTTCGCAAAAATTCCTCCGGCCTGTAAAAAGCAGTGAACTCTAGCTAATTCCTTCATTTCTACTAGGGCCATACGATAAGGATCCTTTGAAACTGGTTCCGCTCCAGGAATTAAGTCAATAGAAAACTTAATCTCACGATCTGGTGGCAATCCTGGCAACTCGTCTGGAAAAACATCCGAAAATTCACTAACTATTGGAATCTCACCCAGATTAGGTGTCTTTTCTCAGTGTCCATAATATGGGCTAAGTAGGCATTACATCCTCGTCTCAACAATTTCTCTGCTTCCAATATCGAGAGAAATTTCTTTTCTTATTTCTGTCCTTGGTAAGTTATTCTAACATTATTTTCTGTATACATCACAATTTTCTTTTTCTTACAATCAATATTTGCCTTATGTTGGGATAGCCAATCCATTCCTGGAATCACGTCAAACTCTCCTAACTCGAAGGGTATTAGGTCCACTGAAAAGGGATGCCCGCAGATTTCTAGTTGACACCTATGACAAAATTGGCTTAACGAAACTTTATCCTGATTGGCCACTTCTATGGTCAAGGGCTCAGCTAAATCTTCCAATATTAAATCCATATTACTTACACATTCTTTTGATATAAAGGATTTAGACGCTCCCGAGTCACACAAAACTTTAACAGGCACGGAATTAAGAGGAAGCATACCTGCAACTACATCCGAATCCTGAGCAATAGATTTTTTGGTCATCTTGAAGGTTCTGGCTCTTGCTGTGCTGGTTTCCGGTCCTTGAGATGCACTACCCCCTACGTTGCCCTGAGTAGCGACCTTACAGTTTCTGGCAATGTGTAATAACTCAAATTTTTGAGAACTTATAAAACGTTTAATGAATAGTAACCCTGATGGACGGGAAAAACTTTTTAGCCCACACTATGTAGTGCATGAGAAAATGAGTTTCGGAGTTGATATTACGATTGTATGTACCAAATGAGTGTATGTAAAAGCTATTAGTTTTCGAAGAAAACGAACTTTGAAAAACGACCGTATTTACGACTCATCGAGGATTACGGGAATTACAATATAATTACGAGATTAAAACCCTACGGATTTATATTAAAGTAGGATAAATAAAAATATAAGGGATAAATACGAAAGGAATTACATCACGAACCATTTACGAGTGAGTATTACGAAGAACGTTTAAGTAACCGAGCGAACGCGTAAACGATTAAATAAACGTAATACACTAACTAAACCATGGTAAGAAAGTAACCATGATTACTTCATCAAATAGTGAGCTAACCATAAGATGATCAAGCTAGCTAGCAAAATAATGTGCTAAGGAAGCTAACCAAGTAGTTTAGCTTGTAACCTAGCAAGCTATTAAGATTTGTCCCTAAGATTTGCAACCAAGAATCAACCTATAATGTTATACTAGGAGAATAAAATCAATTGCAAAGATATCACCTCATCTTCCTAGAAGCAACCTAGCAAAATATCCAAGAGAAGCAACTAAGAGGAGTATAAATACCCCCCATCCCCATTTGCTTCCATTCGGCAATATTGAAGAAAAAGGGAAATCCAATTCAAAAACTCCAAGTTCTAGCTCTTTTAAAATCATCCAATTAATTCTAAAGCCTTCTAGAAACTAAACTAAGGTAAGAAAATTGTTTCATCCCTTTTTATCAAGGTTTGATGGGTAGAATAAATTCAAGAAACTCACTAGTGAATAGTATGAATAGTAACCTCTCTTTGGTTTCTTCATTTCAATGGTGGTTTTAGGTTCTAAAAATCATACCAAGCACTTCCAAGCCTCCACCATCCTAAAGAACACATCTCAAGATTTCAATAAAGGTAAAAATCTTTGGCCCAACTTTATTTAAGATTCATTTTTAAGATCCATTTAGTATGTGGTAGTAAACCTAGTATAATGAGTGTTATTGGTGAAATCTTGATGATTAAGTTAAATAGATTTAAGGCTGGTTGTTGTTGCCTCAAGAACATGATTTTCTTGAGAGGAGTATGTGTGTTGATGATGATATGATGATTTTTGGTGGTTGTGTTAAGAGTTAGGACGTAAACGAAACCCGATAGTAAACGTAACTTCGTTAAAACCAACAAATCGTAACTTTAATTTTCTGCAGAAAGTCCCGAAGTTTTAAACTGCAGTATCTTGAAAAATAACCCTTTTTTAGGATAGAAGATGTTATAAGGATTGTTTAGGCACTTGAATCGCTTGATTCCGATTTACGGATCAAAAGTTATGATCGTTTTAGTAAAAGTGATTTACGCGATAAAAACTGCTAAAAATTACGAATTTTGAAAATATAAAGGGTAGACTTAAAAGTGTTCATAAATCATGAAATTTTTACAGAGAGTAAAATATTGAGTTTCCTAACTTCCATAAAAATTTCAAATGAAAATAATGATTTCTCAATTTTATAAAAATGTCGGAGCCGAGACCGCGCGAGTAGAAACCCTGAGAATCCATAAGCGGAGCCGACGGCGATAATGAGAATGAACCTAAGATACTTAGAAAAATGAAGTGACCATAATGTGAATATGACTTAAAGGAATGATAAGGGTAGTGTAATTTGAGAGGGTGCATAATAAGTAACGCATGAGTGCGGGTTGCCGTAAATTAGAACGGAACCTAACGAAATGAAATGTGTTTATGGTTATAGATTTCCGAGCGGAACCTAGAGTATCCTCCACCTCGAGATACCCAGGCTAGTTTCCGAACCCAACTCTATTTTTACTGTTGTGTTGTGAAAGGATTGTTTTACTATCATCGCATAAATACCATGTTTGCCATGATACGTAGTTGTTGAATTTTCGCATAATATAGCGATGTTGTACGATAAGTATATATCGTGAAATGTTATTTCGCTTCAAGTGTGACATATTATATAAGACCGAGATTCGGTCGGGATTTAAGATAAAACCTGGGAATCATTCCGGTGATTTTAAAGGACGATTATAAGTCCATAGTAGTACGTTCTAAAGGGACTCATCCTCCACTTATGAAACATTAAAACACCTCGAACTTTTATTAAAACGATTTCCCAACGATCATATTCTCTCAACTATATTTTATTGTTTGAATAATAAATACTATATATTTATTCCTTATTATGGGAGTAGTATACTCCAACGATTATTTATTTCAAACTCGATTAATCACTATAGATTATTAATTATGGAGACACAAACTAGTTGAGGAATATTATTTTAAATATTCTTTTAGAGAATAAACTCATTCGAGGTTTAATTATTTATCGACTATTATTTAATTATTTAATATTTATTAAAGGGTTTATTATTGATTTAAAAATCATAGATCCTGATTTAAAATATACTTTCTGATTTCAAAATATCATTCGAATAATTTCAGATCGTCGGTGAATATTATCCCGACTTATTTAAAATATAGTTTCAAGGAGAAACTTTTCCCCCTTATTAATTATCTGTAGACAACGGTCAACTCACATCCTTAGTACTTCCTCCGAAATTCTCGGAAGTACGTATATACATATATATACACTTATATCTTAGAGAGATAAACTGTTTCTATCAACAAGCAAAACGCTTGGGGAACTTCGATGTGGTTCGAGTTCTCGAGATTGATAGAATTCTTTTAAAGGACAAGGGAGGGGTAGACTCCGGTACTATGTGTGCTAGATGGACTACCAAAGGTACCGCAGGCGAAGGTACTCAGTGTACTCAGGAACTTGTGAAGTATGTGTATACCCGATAATGGGACACGTAGCCTGAATGCGGCAAGGGTGATAACCGAGATATGAATGTGTCGTCCTTCTACTAGTAGAAAAGGTTACTATTATCGTATTACGACTGATCATCGTATACGGTGGCTCCAACGAGTGTCCTAAATTCTTCCAGTTGGAATTGAGATGCAATACCGTAACCCAATCCTAGGTGCTGGGATTACTATTAAGGTATTCGCAGGAAATTAAAATCCCTTAAAAAATTATTTTCATAAGAAGGTGTGTATCACCAAGGAAAACTATTTTCGAATAAAATATATTTATCATATATGATGTTATCATACAGTCATTTTCATACTGTACATTATTATGCTGTGCATTATAGCTCACACTTGTCTTCTTAAATTGACACAACACAACAGTGAATCAAGATGCCTGCCATGAGAACCACAGCCAAGAAACAAGTAGGAAATGGCCAGCTGTTCCGTAGATTGTTTGGTGCTGTACCACCGATAGTCAGAATAAGCTGGATTAGTTTTTAGTTGTTTATAGTTCGGCTTATTTATAAGTATGACTTATGTAAGGTAAGAAACAAGAAACGTATATTTGGCCGGTGGACTAGCCTTACCTAAAGGTCACTCCCCGGTAAGACTAATTACTTTTGGGTTGTAATAAATATCATTTGATGGTTAATAAGTACCCTAGTTATGATGGTTCGTTTCCAAGATAATAACCTGTTAGTGTGTGTGTGATAAGTGTGGGGTCGTGAAGCACGAGTATTTACAAATTGTAGTGTGAGTTGTGTGAGTTTAGATGGCGTGGCTTCCGAGACTCCTGACCCCGGGTTTTGGGGCGCCACAGAAATGGTATCAGAGCCTTAGGTTATCAAATCTTGGAAACGATAGGACATAAAATACGTAGACATAAGAATAATAAAATAATCAATTAGAGCTCAAGTCGAGTTCGTCGTCGGGCTACACGGGTAGTCTTGACCGTTTTACCCTCAAGGGAATTCCAACTCTAAGTTAGTAACACCTTGCCTATTGTGTCAGGTACCGGTGGAGCCTAGGAGGGAGGTTGATCCAGTTGATGATGTCATGATTCCTGAGCGTGACCCTATTCCCGAGCACGAGAGCCCACCCATTGATGATTCAGATGATGACCCTACTGAGGATGTCCTAGTGGAGGAGACTGAGCTTCCTGTCCCCATAGCTAATGGCATAGTCTGGAGAGATGTAGAGATGTACCCTCACCAGGCTATTCGCTCTCCTACACCACCCCCAGGGATCCAGAGCCCTATGCCCTATACTGATGATGATGATGATGAGGAGGCGATACGTGCATAGTTCAACGAGGTTCATGACATATCCTCTAGCGACCAAGATTCACCTCTACTCCCACCGGCGACCATGCATGTAGCCGTACACGACTGGGTAGTGGGTCAGCTTAACGCTGAGATCACTGCGGCATCTGCTCGCATTGCGGATTTACGCCAGGCACTGACAGCTGAGAGAGCCACCTGACTAGGATACCCAGGAGATTTCAGAGCTGCTTCCCCAGCCATAGCCCGCAGAGAGATCGATGGGATCGAGCTCTGTACCAGGGTTCAGATGAGGATGACAGCAGTGGGAGGATACATCCCGGTAGTTGATGCAGAGCTGATGATTGCAGGAGCGATGAGGAGGGTGCGTGACCTCATTCGCAGTGATAGTGACTGAGTGACTAGTGTCTAGATATTGACCTTGAAGAAGGCTGGGTGAATTGTCACCAATTTTGATAGGATAACTAGTAGTAGATAGCGTTCCTAGCCCTTCAGGGTACACGATTTATGTATTTTCATTTCAGTATTCAGAACTAGTAGTGATAGATTGTAATCAGGCATGTATGAACTCGACTAGTTGTTTCATCCCCAAGATATAAGTGGGAGATCTTATTAATATATATCTAAGCAGTTATTAAGAAATGATGTCTATATTATTGCACTTTATAAAAACCTGCTAGATAATAAATGACATGCTTACATATGAATAAAATAATCCAACTGTTATAATTACAACTATGTTGACCAATTTTTAATATCAGAACAATGCCACCCCGTAAAAGAGGAACCAGGGCACAGCCCGCAGAATCTGTTAACCAACAACGAGGTAAAACTGACCCTGTAGTGAATGAGGAAAGTGAAGAAGACCTAGACTATAATGAATATGATGAGGAAGAATATGTAGAAGAAGAGGCTGAGGATACCCATCAGGGAGGGAACCCCATGAATGAATTTATGAAACTGCTAAGAGCAAATATGAACCAACAGCCTATTCTATCACAGCCACATGCTGCCCAACAGACTGTAGCTACTGTCTTTAGAGCCTTCAAATCTCTCAAACCCCCAGAGTTTCTAGGATCTGCCGACCCCGTTGAAGCACGGGCCTGGCTCAAAGAGATAGAAAAGTCCTTCGAGATACTAGGTGTTGAGGAATGACACAAGACTATTTTCGCTTCTTACATGCTGAAAGGAGAAGCTAACTACTGGTGGGAGTCCAAATGAAACCTACAAACTGAAGCTGTGATTCCATGGGATAGATTTACCCGACTGTTCTTAGACAAGTATTTCCCTAGGTTTATGGAAACCCAGATGGAGATTAGGTTTCTGGAGTTGAAACAAGATAAGATGACTGTGGCAGAATATGAGGCCAAATTTACCGAGTTGTCGAGATTTGTGCCTGAGTTTGTGATTACCGAAAAAAAGAAAGCTCGAAGGTTTCAGTTTGGTCTGAAACAGTGGATACAGAACCGAGTAGCAGTGTAAGAGCTGACAGACTATGCAACCTTAGTGCAGAAAGCCTCGATTGTTGAAGCTGGCAGTGAGCAGTGTGTGAAGGAAAAGGAAAATAGGAAGAGGAAGATAGGAAGCCAAGGAATAGGAACCGGGAACAGGAGCCTTCCAAGCAGGTTCGTCAGGGGAGCGATGTCCCAACCTGCACGAGGCCCCAGATTCAGAAAGGCCCCAAGCTAGAGCGTTGGACAGAGCGGCGGACAATCTAGGGAAACATTTCATAGCCAACCACGCGCCCCAATACCAGAATGTCAAACCTGTAAGAAGAGACACCTTGGAGTGTGTACCCAGACAAGAGCTCCTCTGAGATGTTACCGGTGTGACCAAATAGGACACCTTGCCAACAACTGCACCCGACCCAATGTAACGTATTTCCAATATGGAAAGGTAGGACACATGAGAAAGGATTGCCCAACGTTGAAGCCCCCGGCCTCAGGGATGAGCAAAGCTGCATCCAACCGACCCCCAGCTACTAGGACCTTCAACATGTCTGTTCAGGATGCTGTTCGAAACACTGACGTGATAGCATGTAACCTTTTATTAAATTCCGAACATGCAAATGTCCTATTTGATTCTGGAGCAACCAAGTCTTTTATATCTCAAGATTTTGCTAAAAAGTTAAAACTTAATGCCATACCCTTACGTGAGATATTACGAGTGGAAATAGCAAACAAAGAAATAATTCCTGTAAATCAAGTACACCCTAAGTGCAAGTTGAAATTAGAAGGGAAGATCTTCGAGGTTGACCTAATCCCATTCGCGTTAGGAGAATTTGATGTAATCTTAGGAATGGATTGGTTATCCAGTAACGGAGCGCAAATAGATTGTGAACGAAAGAAAGTAAAGATAAGAGTGCAGAATGAAAAAGAAGTAGTGTTTAAAGGTCAAAGACAGAACCAGAAATTTCTAACCATGCTACAGGCAAAAAGATTGTTAAGGAAATGTAACGAGGCCTATTTGGCTTATGTGATAGATACCAAGAAGGAAGTCCCTAATATACAGGACATACCCGTAGTAAACGAATTCAAGGATATATTTCCAGAGAACTTACCAGGATTGCCATCTGACCGAGAAATAGAGTTCGCTATAGAGTTAGCACCAGGAACGGTACCAGTATCCAAGGCCCTATATAGGCTAGCCCCAGTTGAGATGAAGGAACTAGCTTCTCAACTGCAAGAGTTATTAGATAATGGAATGATAAGACCCAATGTGTCGCCATGGGGAGCACCAGTACTGTTCGTAAAGAAAAAGGACGGCAGTATGAGATTATGCATAGACTATCGAGAGCTGAATAAGCTGACTATCAAGAATAGGTACCCTCTCCCCAGAATTGATGACCTATTCGACCAACTTAAAGGAGTTGTAAATTTTTCCAAAATAGATTTGAGAACAGGATATCACCAGTTCAAAATCAAACCGGAAGATATACCGAAGACTGCTTTTCGCACTAGGTATGGACATTATGAGTTCTTAGTTATGTCGTTTGGGTTAACCAATGCACCCGCAGCCTTTATGGATTTGATGAACAGAGTGTTCAAAAAGTACCTGGATATATGTGTGATAATTTTTATAGACGATATTCTGATCTACTCAAAGACAGAGCAAAAACACGCAGAATATTTGAGGATAGTCTTAGAAATCTTGAGAAATGAGAAATTGTATGCCAAGTTCTCGAAGTGCGAGTTTTGGTTGAGAGAAGTTCAGTTTCTAGGACATGTGGTGAGTAGAAAAGGAGTTTTAGTTGACCCTGCCAAAATAGAGGCGGTATCCAATTGGGAAAGACCAACTACCCCAACAGAGGTTAAGAGCTTTTTGGGTTTGGCATGATATTACAGAAGATTCGTGCAAGATTTTTCTAAGATAGCCGGTCCACTGACTAGACTTACCCGGGAGATAATAATTTGTATGGACAGAGAAATGTGAGGAGAGTTTTCAAGAACTGAAAAGGAGGCTGGTGTTAGCACCAGTGCTCGCTCTTCTCGATGGAAAGGGAGAGTTTGTGATATATAGCGACACATCGCTTAAAGGATTAGGATGTGTACTAATGCAGCACGACAAAGTTATAGCGTATGCCTCTCGGCAATTAAAGGAATATGAGAGCAGATACCCTACGCATGATCTAGAATTAGCAGCCATAGTGTTTGCCCTAAAAATTTGAAGACACTACCTATACGGTGAGAAATGTGAGATCTATACTGACCATAAAAGCCTCAAATATATTTTTACTCAGAAGGAACTGAATATGAGACATAGGAGATGGTTAGAGTTGATAAAAGACTACGATTGTGAAATTTTGTATCACCCGATTAAAGCCAATGTTGTGGCTGACGCCCTTAGTAGGAAGGAAAGACTCAAGATGATAATGACATCGGAGGAGTTGATTAAGGAATTTGAGAAGATGGAAATTGACGTGAGGATGACCGGTAGGGGAACGGAAGGATTATTTGAGATTAAGCTAGTGCCAGAGCTGACTGAAAAGATACGAGTATGTCAGGAAAAGAAGATGAGTGAGGAAAGATGAACATTGACCGGTAAAGAAGTGAGATGCAAGAAGGATGAGAAAGGGATCATGAGGTATGTGTCCCGAATTTGGATTCCAAATGTGCAAGAGTTAAAAGATGAGCTGCTGCACGAAGGGCACATCTCTAGATATTCAATCCACCCAGGAAGTACAAAAATGTACCGTGACCTTAAGGAATATTATTGGTGGCCTAATATGAAGAGAGAAGTAGCAGAGTGGGTCAGCAAGTGCTTGACATGCCAGAGAGTGAAGGCTGAACATCAGCGACCTAGTGGACTATTACGACCCCTAGAGATTTCGGAATGAAAATGGGAGCATATAGCCATGGATTTTGTGACAGGATTACCAAGAACAAAGGCCAATCATTATGCTATATGGGTTATCATAGATAGATTGACCAAGTCCGCACACTTCCTACCAATCAACGAAAGATACACCGTAGACAAGTTGGTAGATATTTACTTGAAGGAAATTGTAGTAAGACACGGCGTTCCTGTAGCCATAGTGTCAGATAGAGACCCAAGGTTTAATTCCTGATTTTGGAGAAGTTTCCAGGAATGCGTAGGCACCAGACTAAATATGAGTACCGTTTACCACCCCCAGACTGATGGACAAAGCGAAAGGACTATTCAGACTCTAGAAGATATGCCACGAGTATGTGCCATTGATTTCAAAGGAAATTGGGATGACCACTTACCCCTGATCGAATTTTCTTACAACAATAGCTATCACGCTAGCATAGGAATGCCCCCGTATGAAGCTCTTTACGGAAGAAGATGTCGCTCTCCCCTGTGTTGGGATGAAGTTGGAGAATATAAGATATTAGAACCAGAGTTAGTCCAGCAGACCAGAGAAATGGTAGGACTCATCAGGATAAGACTGGTAGCAGCCCAGGACAGACAAAAGAAGTACGCCGACCAGACCAGAAAGGATAGGGAATATGAAGTAGGAGATTCTGCGCCATTGAAGGTATCTCCGTGGAAAGGAGTGATGAGATTTGGAAAGAAAGGGAAGCTGAGTCCCAGATTCATAGGACCTTTTAAAATTTTGAGGAGAATAGGACCTCTAGCTTACGAGCTCGCCTTGCCTCCTAATTTGCAACAAGTGCACAACGCGTTCCACGTGTCCATGTTAAGGAAGTACCATGCAGATGCACGACATTTAATAGAATAAGAGCATGTAGATTTACAATCAGACCTGACCTACATCGAGCAGCCAGTAAGGATAATGGACCAGAAAGAACAAGTACTGAGGAACAAGACTATGAAGCTGGTTAGGATCTTATGGAGAAATCAAAATGTCGAAGAGTCAACTTGGGAACTTGAAGACACAATGAGGAATATATATCCCCACTTATTTTCTAATTGATTCCGGGACGGAATCCTTGGTAGAAGGGAAGACTGTAATAACTCGAATTTTTGAGACCTTGTAAAACGTTTAATGAATAGTAACCTGACGGACGAGAAAAACTTTTGAGCCCACACTATGTAGTGCATGAGAAAATGAGTTTTGGAGTTGATATTATGATTGTACGTACCAAATGAGTGTATGTAAACACTATTAGTTTTCGAAGAAAACGAACTTTGAAAAATGACCGTATTTACGACTCATCGAGGATTACGGGAATCACAATATAATTACGAGATTAAAACCCTACGGATTTATATTAAAGTAGGATAAATAAAAATATAAGGAATAAATACGAAAGGAATTACATCGTGAACCATTTACGAGTGAGTATTACGAAGAACGTTTAAGTAACCGAGCGAACGTGTAAACGATTAAATAAACGTAATACACTAACTAAACCATGGTAAGGAAGTAACCATGGTTACTTCATCAAATAGTGGGCTAACCATAGGATGATCAAGCTAGCTAGCAAAATAGTGTGCTAAGGAAGCTAATCAAGTAGTTTAGCTTGTAACCTAACAAGCTATAAAGATTTGCAACCAAGAATCAACCTATAATGCTATACTAGGAGAATAAAATCAATTTCAAAGATATCACCTCATCTTCCTAGAAGCAACCTAGCAAAGCATCCAAGAGAAGCAACTAAGAGGAGTATAAATATCCCCCCATCCCCATTTGTTTCCATTCGGCAATATTGAAGAAAAGGGGAAATCCAATTCAAAAACTCCAAGTTCTAGCTCTTGTAAAATCATCCAATTAATTCTCAAGCCTCCTGGAAACTAAACTAAGGTAAGAAAATTCTTTCATCTCTTTTTATCAAGGTTTGATGGGTGGAATAAATTTAAGAAACTCACTAGTGAATAGTATAAATAGTAACCTCACTTTGGTTTCTTGATTTCAATGGTGGTTTTAGGTTCTAAAAATCATACCAAGCACTTCCAAGCCTCCACCATCCTCAAGAACACATCTCAAGATTTCAAGAAAGGTAAAAATCTTTGGCCCAAATTTATTTAAGATTCATTTTTAAGATCCATTTAGTATGTGGTAGTAAACCTAGTGTAATGAATGTTATTGGTGTAATCGAACTTTTATTAAAACGATTTCCCAACGATCATATTCTCTCAACTATATTTTATTGTTCGAATAATAAATACTATATATTTATTCCTTATTATGGGAGTAGTACACTCCAACGATTATTTATTTCAAAATCGATTAATCACTATAAATTATTAATTATGGTGACACAAACTAGCTGAGGAATATTATTTTAAATATTCTTTTAGAGAGTAAACTCATTCGAGGTTTAATTATTTATAGACTATTATTTAATTATTTAATATTTATTAAAGGGTTTATTATTGATTTAAAAATCATAGATCCTGATTTAAAATATACTTTCTGATTTCAAAATATCATTCAAATAATTTCAGATCGTCGGTGAATATTATCCCGACTTATTTAAAATATAGTTTCAAGGAGAAACTTTTCCCCCTTATTAATTATCTGTTGATAACGGTCAACTCACATCCTTAGTACTTCCTCCAAAATTCTCGGAAGTACGTATATACATATATATACGCTTATATCTTAGAGAGATAAGCTGTTTCTATCAACAAACAAAACGCTTGGGGAACTTCGATGTGGTTCGAGTTCTCGAGATTGATAGAATTCTTTTAAAGGACAAGGGAGGGGTAGACTCTGGTACTATGTGTGCTAGATGGACTACCAAAGGTACCGCATGTGAAGGTACTCAGTGTACTGAGGAACTTGTGAAGTATGTGTATACCCGAAAATGGGACACGTAGCCCGAATGCGGCAAGGGTGATAACCAGGATACGAAGGTGTCGTCCTTCTACTAGTATAAAAGGTTACTATTATCGTATTATGACTGATCATCGTATACGGTGGCTCCAATGAGTGTCCTAAATTCTTTCAATTGGAATTGAGATGCAATACTGTAACCCAAGCCTAGGTGCTGGGATTACTATTAAGGTATTCGCAGGATATTAAAATCCCTTAAATAATTGTTTTCATAAGAAGGTGTGTATCATCAAGGAAAACTATTTTCGAATAAAACATATTTATCATATATGATGTTATTATATAGTCATTTTCATACTGTACATTATTATGCTGGGCATTATAGCTCACACTTGTTTTCTTAAATTGACACAACACAATAGTGAATCAAGATGCTTGCCATGAGAACCACAGCCAGGAAACGGGTAGGAAATGGCCAGCTGTTCCGTAGATTGTTTGGTGCTGTACCACAGGTAGTCAGAATAAGCTGGATTAGATTTCAGTTGTTTATAGTTCGGCTTATTTATAAGTATGACTTATGTAAGGTAATAAACAAGAAACGTATATTTGGCCGGCGGACTAGCTTTACCTAAAGGTCACTCCCCGGTAAGACTAATTACTTTTGGGTTGTAATAAATATCACTTGATGGTTAATAATTACCCTAGTTATGATGGTTCGTTTCCAAGACAATAACCTGTAGGTGTGTGTGTGATAAGTGTGGGGTCGTGAAGCGTGAGTATTTATATATTGTAGTGTGAGTTATGTGAGTTTAGATGGCGTGGCTTCCGAGACTCCTGACCCCGGGTTTTGGGGCGCCACACAATGTGTCCAACCTTACCACCCTTGAAGCAGGTAACTCCGGGATTCCTTGAACTACACTTTGACGTATAATGACCTTTCTGATCACACTTAAAATACTGGACATCCTTTCTACATTAACCACTATGCTTCTTACCACATGACTTACATTCCACGATTGGCTTGGTTGACTGAGCCGGGGTAGAAGCAACTGAGGTGACACTTGGACTCATCTGAGGAAAACCTTGTCTCCTGAATCTCTTGTTCCTATTTCGTCCAAACTTTCTTGGGAACTTATGACTGGATTCTTCTCGATCCACCTTGTCAGTACCACTGTCAAACTTCCTTTTCTTTTCGCTTCTCTCCTTGGAGGCCAATTTCTGATCACTTTCAATCACTAGGGCGGCCTGAACTCCAGAGGTATACGTCTTGAGCTGCAAAACCACCACTCCACTACGAACTTCAGGCTTCAATCCTTGTTGAAACCTCCTTGCTTTTTGAATCTCAGTACTCACATATCCAAGGGTTAATCGGGCCAATTCTGTAAACTTGGCCTCATATTCTACCACACTCTTCTCACCTTGCTTTAATTCCAAAAACTCCACTTCCAATTGATTCTGCAGACAATACGGAAAGTACTTCTCTAGGAACAGCTCCGTAAATCTAGTCCAAGATACAAGACCTTCTCCTTCCAACGCACGCGTGGATTCCCGCCAAAAATTTGCTTCACCCTTGAGAAAATAACTAGCGTAATCCGTCTTGGAATCATCACTGACCTGAATAAGGGTAAAGGCCTTCTCTATTTCCTTAAGCCAAAATCTAGCGGCGACCGTGTCTACTTCGCCCTTAAACTCTGGGGGTTTGACTGATTGGAAGGACTTGAAACTAACAGTCTGGTTTGGCTCTTTCGGCTGGTGTTGCTGCTGAAGTTGTAGCTGTTGTTGTTGGATTTGTTGGTGCTGTTGTTGTATGAATTACTGCTGTTATTGCTGCTGTTGCAGAAATTGCTGTTGCTGCTGTATAAATTGTTCTTGTTGTTGAGCCATCTGATTAGACTGTTGGCGCATCAAATCTAGCAATTCACCCATGGCTGGGCCCCCGTCAGAGTTTCCGCTAGATGAATTGGATGTGATATTCTTCTTAGGAGGCATTCTCCTGAAACACAACAAAAAGTTTTATATGAAAGTTGTGCCCCCGGGTAGCAACATTTTTATGCATCAGGAGAACGCTGCCATAATAAAATATTCCCTTACTTATTTACTTGGGGTCCACCCACAATGCATAGATAAATTTAACAAAACCAGCAACAAGTACAACAATAATAGTAACAGTAATAACAATAGTGCAAAGATAATGAAAACCAATAACAACTTTTGTATAAAAGAACCGTGATACAACAACAGTACAAAGATCCATCCAACAGCTACAGTACAATACTAGAAATAAAACCTAGTACACAACAAAATTGGATGTCATAGCAGCCTCTGCCTAATACATGCTACAACAACATAATATAAAAACCACAGAACTCCTGAACACCAACTTTGAGCTCTGTTTTCCACTGCTGCTCTGTAGCTCTAACCACTACCGCTCTGCTGCTCTAACCACTGCCACTACCACTACCACCAATAGTCCTTAACTCGAACACCAACCAGTTAACCAGATCCTGTTACTGAATGGTCCTGAACTCGGAGCTAATGAAAGGGTCAATAGACCTAGCTCTCTCATGTAACACCCCCAAATCCGGGGTCGGGGATTCGGGTTATCACAAGTTCCATTTCCCATATCAATACTTAATCTTAACAATCAACCAACTACTGAGTACTGTGACCCCACAATATACACACACACACAAAACACAAGTTATAGTCTTAGAGATGAATACCAAAAATAACACAAGTCATTTTATTCCACAATTATAAACCGTTATACCTTAAAAGGGTTTCTGAATAAATTTACATTTCTTTTCCATTATTACAATTCATATAGATACATAAGTCTGGTACATCAGAAGTTGAAAATCTAGCCTATTGGTAATTTCTACCTCAGCTACAGTGGCATCAACACTTCCAAAAAACTGCGGAACGTTTCCTAACCGCTTGCGAATTGGAAGCTTGGTCCTGTTCATCTTTTCTATCTGTTGTTGTGTGATGAAAGAAGAAAGCAAGGGTGAGCAACAAGCCCACCGAAATAATATGTATAACAATTAACAATATATGAGCATTCTCATAGTACTCATGAAAGTCTTGGTCAAGAAGAAATGAACCAAGTTGATATCTTAACGTGACAAGTCGCAAAATATTCAGTATATATATACATATATACTTTTCACAATCTTTGAAATCCTCTGACATGTATAATATACACAGAGTTCCAATTTATAACTGTATAAAAATATCGTTGCAAGGTGATCTCATATATCTAACCTTGTCTCAACATTTTTCTGAAAATCTTTGACATGCACAAGATAATCATTTACTAGATATAAGTTTAAAAGGTGAAGTTACAAGATACTCCAATATACTTATATCTTTTCCGAATACTACTTGAACTACCATCGTTCAATGTATAAATAGTTCATCCCATAGATTAAGCTACAAGACAAAACTTGTATAGAATCAATCTTTAAAATATCATCAAAATAAAATAAAGTTACGAGATACTTCATTTGATGCAAACATCATTTTGAAAACTCGACCCTGCCAACACTCAACAATCGCCCAACCGTAGCCTTTCTATCGAAGTGCTCTGGGTAGTGTTGCAGAAATATCCAATTGGATGATGAACTCATTACAGGAGTTTGCCGCGCCAGGAAGACCACTTACGATGATCAGTCGTAGTAGTGCAACCCCACCATTTTCTACATGTAAAGGAGAACCTGTCGGATTTACTTGTCAACCGAACACTGGACTCCTAAGGAATGGACCATCTTAGCGGAACTTCCGGGCCATTTGGGCTAATATAATAAGGCTGGGCCGGCGCCACTTGACCACTTACACCACTCCTAGTTCGGATGAAATCCATGACCCTGAAACGTAAAGCTCGTTCTCCCTTTCCCCAAGTAGAAACTTGTTGATACGGCTCCACTAAGAAGTCGTATCTAGTTGGAAAGGAAAACTCACCGATAATTCCCAGGCGATGCCTGTTAATGGATTAACTTGTTCCCAGAATTTTAATTCCCGAGAGTTGGGTAAGTAATCAAAAACTGTTTTGTCAACGCAGCAACCTTGTTGTGAATATAAAACACACCACAGAGCCGGATCCCTCATGTTTTGAACGAGTATTTAAATCCCCTTCGAAAGGAATATCTTAAATATAAAAATGGGTTTTTGGATCCGCCCTAGCTTTTAAAAATCATTTTGAAGACTCAAAAACATTTTTAAGAATGTTTGGAGTAATGCTGATTTAATGAAATAAATCAGTCCCGATATATTAGAAAATATCTGAATATTATTAATTAAATAATATTCCCACAAGGATGATCTTTTTAAATATAATCGAAGTAGAAGTTTTAAAACTAATACTTGAAATGAATATTAAATAACCAAAGATATACTTATACGAAAGTGCTATCTTTATTTTTATAATCAAAAGTAAGTTTGATTATTGACACATTATTCTTTAATAAAATAAAAAATATTAGTTAGTAAATAATCGGAGTCATAAGTCCTCGAATGAATATTCAAATAATATTCATTAAATAGAATAAACGGAGTCATACGTCCTCGAATGAATATTCAAATAACATTCATTAATAAAAATAAAGTTATCGAATAAACCTTATTCAATTAATAGTTTTGAAAACTATATCTATATATATATAAATATATATATATAATATACTCGGGAACATCGACTCCCGGTTTTAGAAAATGTTCACCTTTGGGTCCCCTATACTAAGGGTATACGCAACTACTGCTTATCTCTAGCATAGGTATTATGCAAGTAATAAGCCTTTAAATCAACAGATATATATCAAGATTACGAAACAGACATGTATATATACCATATCACATGCTCCAATATATCGTAAGATTTGCTAATTAACCGTCATGCATCTACCACAAGATAATGCATATACATATGTATACATTACAACAACAGTATAACGGGTAGAAAACTTGCCTGAGCGACTGGGGGTGGTAAAAGTCCTGGGATGAGTCTGGTAACCTATAAACCACATATAAGTTGGAATTAAACCAAAGTCGCTTAAGAATCTATACTTTAACCAATTAGACTCTAACGCTCGCTTTGCGCTTAATGATTCTCTTAAGTCACTCGAGTACCCTCGGCTCCACCATTTTTAATAAATTAACCATTAAGAGTTTTAAGGCGATTCTTTCACGAGTGCCTTACCAACTGTCTAATACACTTTACATAAATGTTTCATACTCCAATTAGTCATTTAAGGTCTTTAACCAATGTTTCAAAGTAAGGCGAGGGGTAATGGTTCGTTCGCGAAACGCCGTTACTTAAAACGGTCGTTTCTCCTAAACCGTACATCGGATTCAAACAAACCACATATCAAAACGAAGCTCGTAACATGAACTATCTAATCATGGCAGTGGTCAAAACCTAACAGTGAGTTCTCGGGTCCTGATGTTAAGAACAAAACAGTCTAAAGAAAATCGGACATTACGACGGCTATGTTTACGCGATTACCAATTTTTATCCTACTCCAAATCAACCACCAATCAACCAAAATTCAACCATACAACCAAACTCCATACATACAATGCTACAACAGCCCCACCAACTCAATATTTCCAATTTACACTACTTCCCAATCATGAACTAAAAGCTTACATAAGTTCTTTAACTAATCAACAAGATTTACAACTCCAAACACATCACGAAACCAACACATCTCTAAATACACAATAATAAAGCTTCTCATGAACCATTCCAAACACAAAAACTCTAAATATACAAAAGTAGGGCTAGGGTATGAGATTATACCTTCCTTGGTGTAAAAGTAACTAAGGAGCTTGCAATCACCTTTGAAAGTCCTTACCAAAGCTTAATCTAAACAAAAACTCAAGAACAAAATTTTAAGTTCTTGAAAAACACTATTCACCCTCTTCTTCCATGAATTTTAGGAAGAGATTGTGAAGGAATTTGAAGCTTAAACTTATAGGATAGCTATATCTATGCATAAGGAACCTTAGATAATTACCTCACTAATTAATGAAGCTTGGAACTTGGATTTGGGTTTTTTTCTTCTTGAAAATGGAAAAGGGCCGAGAGCTTCTCTTGGAAAAACGAAGTCAAGATGTGTTTTTGTGTTTGAGATTTGTTTTGCTTGGTTGCTAGGTTTTTGTTTTGTTTAATTACCCTTTTAACCATGTAAAATTGTGTGGTTAATAATCAACCACACTTCCTTCCTTTTTGGTCATGCTTAGGTCATCAATCTTATGTCATCTTCCCATGCTTGTCCTCTTCTTATTGGTTTGATGATATCATCCTCACTAACCTCTTTGATTAGCTTCTAATTACTTGGCTAATGACCGCTGATCTGTTCTACGTTTCGCTTAACTTTCGTTTTCGTCTATCATTTGAGAGATCATATCCGGGATCTTATTACTTGGGTTTCCTTAACCTTTCTCAATACATTATATTCCTTTTATGATCCTCTCTTATAATTCTTGAGTTTAAATCCTTTTTATCCTGTTACCTTATACTCAATTCTTTCGGTATCTGGTGGATTTTCAGGAAAAATCAAAGTGTTCGAATTCGGATTCTGACGATCTTTACATACACTTATATATCATATAGAGTACTAATAAGATCTCAGAATAACAATAAAAGAACCCCTACATAGTGTGGTATGAAAAGTTTTCTTATTCAGCATAATCAACAAAAACACTATTCATAAGGGTTACAAAAAAATTCAAAATTCTGGGGTTATTACAGTCTCCCCTCAAAAGGATTCCGTCCCGGAATCAGATAGAAAACAAACGGGGGTACTTTTCTAGCATTGTGCCTTCTAACTCTCAAGTCAATTTTCCCACATTGTGGTTCTGCCACAAAACCCTGACTAGCACGATAACCTTCCTCCTAAGCACTTGTTCCTTTTCGATCTATAACCCTTCCCGGTTGCTCCATATAGGTTACGTTTGGTTGCATGCCTATGCGCTCATATGCCCCTATTTGTCTGGCATCCGGATTCCATTTTCTTAATATTGATACGTGGAACACGTTATGAACTTGCTACATGTTCGGGGGTAGGGCTAGCTCCTATGCTAACTTCCCAATACGTCTTAATATATTCAAGGGTCCTACAATTCGTGGGCTTAGCTTTCCTTTCTTTCCGAACCCCATCCAACCTTTCCAAGGGAATACCTCTAACATCACCAGGTCCCCTACTTCCTATTCTTTGTCCTTTCATTTCAAATCAACATACATCTTATGTCCATCTTGGGCTGCTACCAGCCGTCCTCTGATTAGGTCTATTATATCCCTGGTCCTTTGGACCACTGCTGGTCCGAGCATCTAGCGCTCTACAACTTCATCCTATCATAAGGGAGATCGACATTGTCTTCCCTCAAGGATCTCATAAGGCGATATCTCAATAATGACATATGATCTACTATCGTAAGAAAACTCAATCCGTGTTAAGTGATCATTCATTTTTCTTTCAAGTCTATTGCACAGACTCTCATCTTAGCTTCTAGCATTATAGCTTTTGCTTCTCAATACTCCTTCTTTTCTTGTTCGTAGTCATTACTATCTTCCGCACCTAATATTATACTGGTTATACTTTTGCTCGTTAGCGTTCTATAACCTTTTAATAACCACGTCAACCTTAGTATCACGAACATGTTTCCATTCCGAATACCACCATAACTTTGTTACTCCTTTTTCAGCTGTTTCTATTTTCCAAAGTTTGATCAATCATATAGAAGTAAAAGAATTTATTGAGAGATCACTATGATCATGAACACTTGTTATATCTATAGTTAGTACAGAAGGTGGCCAACCTTTAGTACTTGACAAGCAATTAAACAACATGTGGTATCCTACTAGGCTTCTATCACACAGATAGATATTCATTCGGCAATACCTCCCCTTCTGGAAGGGTTGTTCTTCTCAGCTTACATGAAATGAAAAGAAGAGAAAAGAATGAACGGAAGAGAATTGTATATATATAAAATATACTGCCACCAAATATCTGGCTTGGAATCTACCTCTGAACTATAGAGGTTTAACATAGGAGAATAAAACATATATGTATATAAATCTACATCAAGTATAATAGCATCGCATTTCACATGCTTAAATATTTACTATTCCACCCATCATTCTATGGACCCATGCTCTTGCTCGAGCTTATACACAATCACCTTTGAAACTCCCTCGACATCGAAAATCAAATCTGGGATCTCATTCTAGACATCATCGTTACTAGAATTCTATGCTTGCACCGCAACCTTCCTCGTATAGTAATACGACTCTCTATTGATAAGAAGGAATAAGTATTCAATAGGTAGATAATCTACTTAAATAGTCTATCAATGATAACTTATACACCACCACGACCCGATTAGTGGTACTCAATCTCACATCCATTCAAATACAACTCTCACGACTGTAATCGGCTCATTACTCGCAGAATCATTGTTGTATTAATATGGTCCACCACTGACCTACTGTAGTCATTCATTTTCCTTGGATCTTAATAGTTAACCATACGGAGTCCATACCTGTCGTATCAAATTCTTCTAAGGAGTTAACATAATCCCCATTCATAATTCATGAAGAACACTCCAGATCCTGACGTACTTTCATGACATCAAGCAGATAAAATTGCAGAAGAGTTTCAATCAAAGCAACGATAGCAGGTTAATACCATTCTTAATCATATGCCTTCAATAGAAGACTTAACTCAAAGGTTCGTTTAGTCCTTTTTAAAACATGGTCCTGGATTATTCTCAGGATAGGACCTTCTAAGATAGATAGCCCGCTCATGGCGATTACACGAATTAAACCTTTACCAACTACTATTACAGTTGGGTATTGCACAGTCATCAGAAGGAATGTCAATCTTCCAAACCATAATACAACCTTTACGGCTTCAACCATCATCACTGTATTCCTCTGGCATGAGCGCCTATAATTACTCTCTTACACTTAAAGTGTCGGCCACCTCTTTGGCCTTTTTTGATAGTAAAATTTCCTTACAATCAATGTCGTTTGAACGATCTCCAACTAAATTTTCTACCTCATTTCTAATCACTGCTTGTGTGAAGATGTTTTCCTTAAAATATGATGAGTAAAAAAATTACCACAATTTTTCCATAAGTTATTACCTCAGTCTTTAGAGGTTAATCATTGTCACGACTGATTCTCGATCA
This sequence comes from Apium graveolens, assembly GCF_009905375.1. Classification (NCBI taxonomy): domain Eukaryota; kingdom Viridiplantae; phylum Streptophyta; class Magnoliopsida; order Apiales; family Apiaceae; genus Apium; species Apium graveolens. Next base: position 294,440,001 of record NC_133650.1, read on the forward strand.
TACTTAGGACGTCTCTTATCTTGGGTCCTTCTTGTTTTCACCATTCTTGACCTTCGTTGGGTTCAATCTATACTTTCTCATGGTTTAACATGTGCCCCACTTGGCATTATTTTTATTACGTCATATTTCCTTTATCAAAATTTCTATTCTTGAGAATTTTAAATATTACCTTTCTCCTTGTAAAACCTCTAAGGTTATCCTTGAATCGTTCCTCCTGTATTCCCTAGATACAGGGCATATCAAAATACCCTTTACTAATACTAGAACCATTATCTATATGTTTCTGAAAAATTTCTCCACTGATACTTAAAGGTTGTTATTACCTTAATCCTTTCCAATTCATACTGTCAAAACTCATACTATCCCTATTAAGGGTGAAATGCCAACCTTTATGCATTCCCTTAGGATTCATTTTAAGTTACCGATGTTCTATCTTTAATTCCACCTTTAAAAAGGTACATGCATCCTTCCATGGATAAATCAAGTAATATATCCCTGATAAGGGTGTCTTATTCAATCATTCCCACCTCGATAGTATATGCCTAATTTAACAATAACATCTGTATACAAAATGAGGTCAATCAATATGGTCTCCAAAAGATAAATACAGTTATCTACTTTTCTTGCTTGATTTGGTAACGATAACAATGATGTTCTGGAAGATATTGGTCATGTTCAACGTGAACTTCTTCTTAATAATTATGTATTTACTTTTGTTGTTTATCTCAACAGTCATCTCAATGTTGGGATATCTCTCATACCTGGCGTCTCCCTTCCTGGGTATCAAGCCACCGGTCTTACACTTCACATTCTTAAAGGTCACTTCCTTCATCCAATTTTCCTAATTTCTTACTTCCTTGTCTCCTCAGTCTATCCGCGTCTCATTATTTATCCTTCGAACTATCTCAAGGTTTCCTCGAATCCTCCCAACTTACAGGGGATAAAATATATGTATCTCTTATGCCTTCAACCATCAATTTAACTCATGGTGAATCACCCCCATCCTGACGATTACATACTTTTCTATTTCTATTGCTACGAGTCTTTAGGGTTTCCTCATACCCAACTTCCTTATCATTCCTCAAACTCTATTGCCTCTATATTCCTTTCCACTTCAGTTTCTTTTTATTTTCCTTTCTCTTATCATTATTTCATGAACCAACACAACATAAGCATTGATTTCAAACATCCCGTCATTCTGGATTCGTGTCCTCAGAACGAATCTTGACAACTTTTACAACTTAGATTCATAATTCATCATACTCGTCCGCCTTTGTTCTGGCTCTAAAGCTTTTACACTATCTCCATAACCTTGGGAAGTACTTTCCTAAAAACAATTGACTGAACTTTAATCAGTTTATTGTAACCTCTGGCTCCGTGCCTTCCTTGGACTTTCCCCAGCGGGTGGCCTCTCTCTTAGGAGGGTAAGTGACAAAAATAGTCTTTTGTGATTCGTAACTCATTTAGAATCTCAAATGATTCCTATATTTCCTTTAGCCAAGCTCTTGACTCGACTAGGTCAGCTTGTTCTTTGGAATTCTGAGAGTTTAGCGACTTAAAGGACCAGAAAGAATTTCTCACCGCATTGTTTTCTCAGTGTGGTGGTTGGGGATAATAGTCTAAGTTCTTTTTAGACAGGTCCATGAATTGCCGTATAGGAGTACCGTCTCGGGTCTCCTTTCCTTACTCAACCTTCTGTTTCCTTAATATGAAATGTTTCATCCTTCTCCCATACTTGGAGTTATCTTATACGTTAAAATCCTTGTTTTCCACTTCATTATGTTCTGGGTTTGCCCCTAATCTTATTCCTCGTGGGGGCATAATGCTTGGAAAATTTTTGAGAGTCTCTGGATATTTGTCTTACTTACTTTGCTTAAGTCTTTCCCTCGTTCAGTCCTTGCATGATTGCAAATTATGAATTCTCAAGTTCTATAAACTTCATGACACTCTCTTAAGTGTTAGTAGTGCAATTAACAATATGAACTTATCACAAACAAACTGATCTGAACTGAAATTAACGAATATATACATAACCATTTGTTTGAGGGTACAACAACTAAACACATTAAAGAGAATTACATCATATGATCTGATCGCTTCTATCCCAAAAGTACTACCATAGATAATCATCTAGTCATTAAAACTAATCATTCATAACTTAGGCTAATCCTCCAAAAGCGGTGCTACATGAAACCCTTATCTGATTGCCCAGACCCTGCACACTATTATGGATCAAGAAATGCGGGCACGCACGACATCCCTAACCTGCTCCATTAAGGCGGTGATGAGGTCTAAGATAGTCGCAAGTAGAGCTGGATCAATCTGACCCTCAAGATGGCCTCTAGCTGTAATTCGGGTGGTAGCCTCAATCCTTTCCATGCTATAAGCTAATCCTGCCGGAAGTACCCCGCCCTCAATTCTTGGTACAGTAAGTCGGTCCAACAGATCACTTCTAACATTACGGGCCTCAGACAGGCCACCCCAAGTCATATGATAATTGGCGATAAGAGAAGCCTGAATGGTAGCATCTAGTAGTCCATGGGGTGCAAGTGGTGCAGACCCAGGAGATCCAAATGGATAACCAAGCACGGTATCAGGAGACAATGGTGCAGGAGATAAATGTGGCATTTCCTCAGTAGGTGCTGGGCTCTGTACAGGGGAGGGAACAAGAATTGGTGGAACCTCATGGATGTCTTCAGGAACCTCTGGAAGAGGGTCTGATACTGGTATAATTGGTGTCGTGGAAGGCCCCACTCCTTCTGCCCTCATTAACCTTTGTGCCCTTGGTAACTCTTCATCCTCTAGTGCCACCCTCGCGGCCATTCTTGCTCTGGTAGTCGCCCTGACTAAGGTCATCAATTCCTCAGTGGTCCTCTCTTCATTCTCGTCAGGATCCTCCACGAGATCCTCCTCAGTAACAATCCCTTTTGGGATAACATCCTCAACCGCAACATTCTCAATATGAATCTCATCCGGTCCCTCGTTAGGGTACTTTATCAGATTCACAATTTGATCTCCAACATGTAATAAAACATCCTCATGCTGATGCTCCTGAACCACAGGGTTCGGTGCCCCGCTGCCCTATACGAGAACAAACTATGTTACTATCATAATATTTATAAGGGTTCCCGTAAGGGTTTTAACTGTCAGTACTACGTTAGGTAGCCCGACTATGAACTTGGCAAGAGTTCTTATTATCTTAGTGAACTTATTATCTTAACGTCACATCATCTCTGAGGTTTATAACGCTTGGCTCTGATACCATTTCTGTAAAACCCCCAAATCCGGGGTCGGGGATTCGGGTTGTCACGAGTTCCATTTCCCTTATCAATACTTAATCTTAACAGTCAACCAACTACTGAGTACTGTGACCCCACAATATACACACACACACACCACAACTTATAGTCTCAGAGATGAATACCAAAAATAACACAAGTCATTTTATTCCACAATTATAAACCGTTACACCTTAAAAGGGTTTCTGAATAAATTTACATTTCTTTGCCATTATTACAATTCATATAGATACATAAGTCTGGTACATCAGAAGTTGAAAGTCTAGCCTATTGGTAATTTCTACCTCAGCTACAGCGGCATCAACGCTTCCAGAAAACTGCGGAACGTTTCCTAACCGCTTACGAATTGGAAGCTTGGTCCTGTTCATCTTTTCTATCTGTTGTTGTGTGATGAAAGAAGAAAGCAAGGGTGAGCAACAAGCCCACCGAAATAATATGTATAATGTAACACCCCCAGATCCGGGGTCGGGGATCCGGGTCGTCACAGTCTTTCTTTCCACAATATCACTTAACTTAATTAATAATAAATAACCCCATGCTGTTACCCCACACTAACACACACCACAACCCGTTATAGTCTCAGAGATGAAATTGAAATAAGTATAAGTCCTTGAATCCATAATTCAAAAGTTATTACAACCCAAAATGATTACTTGATAAGTTTACAGTTAATTGCCATTATCTACCACAAGTTATAATTATACATAATTGGTTCCCAAAAGTAGAATGCCTGATCTACAAATAGATCTACCTCTGCAGCTATAGCAGCTACGATATCAACGGGAAGACACGGGATGCTTCCCACGCGCTTGCACTGGGTCTGCTTGAGTCTGGCCATCTTTCCTAACTGTTGTTGTGTGATGAAGAAATGAAGCAAGAGTGAGCATTACAGCTCGCAAGATAATATATAGTGTAAACAATAATTCAAGTATCTAAATGGATAACTTACTGGACACCTTTATCAAGTGTAAGGTAATTACTTAATGGATATAAGCTTAAAGGAAGATGAAGTTACCAATTACTTCACTATACTTATACCATTTTTAGAAATCTACCTAAACTACCACTGTTCAAAGTATAATAAGTTTCAAAAGTCCGTCCCATAGATGAGACCACAAGTTAAGACTTGAATAGATTCAATCTTTGAAATATTTTTAAAGGAAATGAAGTTACGAGATACTTCATTCAATGGAAACACCATTATAACTGTTTGAACCTTGTCAATGCTTCGGCAATCACCCATTCGTAGCCTTTCGATCGAAATGCTCTGGGTAGTGTTGCAGAAATATCCAACTGGATGATGAACTCATTACGGGAGTTTGCCGCGCCAGAAAGACCACTTACGATGATCAGTCGCAGTAGTGCAACCACACCATTTTCTACATGTAGAGGAGAACCTGTCGGATTTACTTGTCAACCGAACACTGGACTCCTAAGGAATGGACCATCTTAGCGGAACTTCCAGGCCGTTTGGGCCTATATAATAAGGCTGGGCCGGCGCCACTCGACCACTTACGCCACTCCTTGTTCAGATGAAATCCATGAATCTGAAACGTAAAGCTCGTCCCCCCTTTCCCCAAGTAGAAACTTGTTGATACGGCTCCACCAAGAAGTCGTATCTAGTTGGAAAGGAAAACTCACCGATATTTCCTAGGCGATGCCTGTTAATGGATTAACTTGTTCCAAGAATTTTACTTCCCGAGTGTTGGGTAAGTAATCAAAAACTCTTTTATCAAAATAGCAACCTTGTTGCGAATATAAAACACACCACAGAGCCGGATCCCTCAGGTTTTGAGCGAGTATTTAAATCCCCTTCGAAAGGAGGATCTTAAATATAAAAATGAGTTTTGGGATCCGCCCTAACTTTTAAAATCATTTTGAAGACTCGAAAACATTTTTAAGAATGTTTGGAGTAATGCTGATTTAATAAAATAAATCAGTCCCGATATATTAGAAAATATCTGAATATTATTATTTAAATAATATTCCCATAAGGGTGATCCTTATAAAAATAATCGAGGTAGGAGTTTTAAAACTCATACTTGAAATGAATAATAAATAACCAAAGATATACTTATACGAAAGTACGATCTTTATTTGAATAATCGAAAATAAGTTTGATTATCGAAACATTATTCTTTAATAAAATAAAGAATATTATTTAGTAAATAAGCGGAGTCATAAGTCCTCGAATGAATATTCAAAATAATATTCATTAATAAAAATAAAGTTATCGAATAAACCTTATTCGATTAATAGTTTTAAAAACTATATCTATATATATATAAATATATATATAATATACTCGGGAACATCGACTCCCGGTTTTAGAAAATGTTCACCTTTGGGTCCCCTATACTAAGGGTATACGCAACTATTGCTTATCTCTAGCATATGTATTATGCAACTTATAAGCATTTGAATCAACAATTAAATATCAAGATTACGAAACAGACATGCATATATACCATATCAGCATGCTCCAATATATCGCAAGATTTGCTAATAACAATCATGCACTTATCACAAGATAATGCATATACATATATACATCAAAACAACAGTATAACGGGTAGAAAACTTGCCTGAGTGTTCCCGGATAGACTTAAGCTTAGAGTGGGTCCAATAACCTATGAACAACAACATAAGTCGGAATTAAACCCCGGTCGCTTAAGAAACTAGACTTTAACCAATTGAACCCTAACGTTCGCTTATGGTCACTCCTACGCTTAACGAATCACATAAGTCGTTCGATTACCCTTGACTCCACCATTTTTATTAAATTAACTATTAAGAATTTTAAGGCGATTCTTTTGCAAGTACTCTACCAACTGCCTAATACACTTTACATATTTGTTTCATACTCCAATTAGTCTTTTAAGGGCCTTAAACAAGGTTTCAAAGTTAAGCGAGGGATAAAGGTTCGTTCGCGAAACACCGTAACTTAAAACGGTCGTTTCTCCTAAACCGTAAATCGGATCTAAGCGAACCACATACCAAAACAAAGCTTATGACATGATCTAGATAAACGTGGTAAGGTTACAGATTGGTCAGTGAGCTTTATGTCCTGAACACTAAGTACAAGCAGTTGAATAAAATGGGCATTACGACGGCTATGTTTACGCGAATACCAAGTTTCTCAATACACCAAAACCTCACCAAACAACCCACAATTATTAACACATCAAAACCTCAACTAAATAATACTATACCAGTCCTTATTATCCAGATTCTTCATCTCAACCAACCACAATCAAGTTCTATTAACTATAACAAGATTCATTCACCAAATCACTCTAAATTCAAATCAAACTACTAATAATCAATATCATGCTTCTCATTTAGAAAACCGACCATCAAACTCACTAATAATAAAATTAAAGGCTATGGTTTGAAGTTTATACCTTCCTTGGGAGTTTTTAAGTTGCTAGGAAGCCTTAGGGAGCCTCCTAAAAGCTTGATCTTTCCAAAGAAATCAAGAACACAAAGTTAGTCTTTGAAGTTTCTAAAAGTCCGATTGAAAGAACTGTAAAACTGAGGGTCTTACCATGCTTATTTGGACGAGACTTGTGAACAAGAGTTGTAGACCATCTCAATACCTTTCCAACGAGCTATAGAACACAACATTTGAGTACGTATTGAAGGAGATATGGCAGTTGTAAGTTACTGGGTTTGTTTTGGCCGGGAGCTTTGTTCTTGGAAGTAAAAGTCAACTCTCCTTCTTTTTGTTTTATGAAATAATGCTTGGTTGCTTCTCTTTTTGTCTTAGCCAATGATTTAAATTTTTTACCATGGTTAATTTTGCATGGTCCAAAATCAACCAACAAAATAAAATCCCTTTGTCATGCTTATGTCATCAAGTTTGTGTCATCTTTTTACACTTGTCTTCCCTTTGTGGTATGATGACATCATCACCCACTAACCTCTTTGATTAACCCTTAATTACTTGGCTAATGACCGCTTATATGTTATACGGTTCGCTTAACTTTCGTTCTCGTTCGTCGTATGAGGGATCATATCCGGGATCTTATTACTTGGGTTCCCCTAAACCTTTCTCAATATTTTATATTCCTTTTTTGATCCTCTCTTATAATCCTTGAATATAAATCCTTGAATATAAATCCTTTTAATCACGTTACCTTATACTCATTTCTTTCAGTATCTGGTGGATTTTCGGGAAAAAATCAAATTGTTCGGATTCGAATTCTGACGACCTTTACATACACTCATTTACTTTATGGAATACCAATACGATCTCAGAATTTCCATAACAGTACTCCTATATAGTGTTGTCTAATAATTTTCCTTAATCAGCATCATCAGCAAAAAGTTACTATTCATCAGTGTTTCAAAAATTCCAAAAATTGGGGTTATTACAGTCTCCCCTCCTTAAAAGGATTCCGTCCCGAAATCAGATAGAAAATGAATAGGGATACTTTCTTAGCATTGCACTTTCTAACTCTCAAGTCAATTTTCCACATTATGGTTTTTCCATATTGTGGTTCTACCACCAAACTCTGACTAGTTTGATAACCCTTCTCCTTAGCACTTGTTCCTTTCGATCTATAACCCTTACTGGTTGCGCCATATAGGTCAACTCTGGTTGCATGTCTATGCGCTCGTATTCTCCTATCTGTCCGACATTCGGATTATGCTTCCTTAATATTGATATGTGGAACATGTTATGAACTTGCTGCAGGTTCGGGGGTAGGGCTAGTTCATTTGATAACTTCCCAATACATCGTAATATATCCAAGGGTCCAACAAATTGTGGACTTAGCTTTCCTTTCTTTCCGAACCTCATCAATCCTTTCCAAGGGTTCCCAAGGGGATACCTTTAACAACACTAGGTCCCCTATTTCATACTCTTTGTCCTTTCGAGTCAAATCAGCATACCTCTTTTATCCATCCTGGGGTTGCTGTCATCCGTCTTCTGATTAGATCCACTATGTCTTTGGTCCATTGGACCACTTCGGGTCCGAGCATCTTATGCTCTACAACTTCATCCTAACATAAGGGAGATCGACATTGTCTTCCCTCAAGGATCTCATAAGGTGATATCTCGATACTGACATACCATCTATTGTCGTAAGAAAATTCAATCCGTGCTAAGTAACCATTCCAAATTCTTTCAAGTCTATTGCACAGACTCTCATCATAGCTTCTAGCATTATAGCTTTGCTTCTCAATACTCATTCTTTTCCAGTTCGTAAACGTTACTATCTTCCGTTCCTAATATTATACTGGTTATACTTTTGCTCGTTAGCGTTCTGTAACCTTTTAATAACCACATCAACCTTAGTATCACGAACGTGTTAGATTCGGAATACCACCGCACTGATACTACTCCTTTCTAGCTGCTTCTATCTTTGAAAGCTTGATCCATCATAAAGAAGTAAAAGAATTTATTGAGAGATCACTATGATCATGAACACTTGTTATATCGCATAGTTAGTACAGAAGGTGGCCAGCCTTTAGTACTTGACAAGCAATTAAACAACATGTGGTATCCTACTAGGCTTCTATCACACAGATAGATAGTCATTCGGCAATACCTCCCCTTCTGGAAGGGTTGTTCTTCTCAGCTTATACAAAATGAAAAGGAGAGAAAGAGCGAATTGAAGAGAATTGTATAAAGAAAAATACTGCCACAAAACATCTGGCTTGGAGTCTACCCCTGAACTAAAGAGGTTTATCATAGGAGAATAAAACATATATATGTATATATCTCAACATCAAGTATTATCGCATCGTATTTCACGTGTCTGAATATTTACTATTCCGTCCATCGTTCTATGGACCCATGCTCTTGCTCGAGCTTATAAACAATCACCTTTGAAACTCCCTCGACATCGAAAATCCAATCTGGGATTTCATTCTAGACATCATCGTTATTAGAATTCTATGCTTGCATCGCAACCTTCCTCGTATAGTAATACTACTCTTTATCGATAAAAAGGAATAAATATACAATATGTAAATAATCCACTAGTTAGTCTATCAATGATAACTTATACATCACCACGACCCGATTAGTGGTACTCAATCTCAATATCCATTACACTACAACTCTCACGGTTGTAATCGGCTCATTATTCAAATAATCGTTGCTGCATTACTATGGTCCACCACTGACCTACTGTCGTCATTCACTTTCCATGAAATCTTAATAGCTAACCATACGGAGTCCATACATGTCGTATAGAATTCTTCTAAAAAGGAAACAATCACCATTTCATAATTCATGAAGAACACTCCTGAACTTGGCGTACAAATGCCATGAAGCAGATAAAATTGCAGAAGAGTTTTAATGAAAGCAACGATAGCTGGTTAATACCATTATTAACCATATGTCCTTATTAGAAAACATGAAGCTCAAAGGTTCATTTAGTCCTCCCGTAACATGGTCCCGACTTATCTCAAGATAGGACCTTCTAAAATAGATAGCCCGCTCACAGTGCTAACATGAATTAAATCTTTACCAAACTACTATTACGGTTGAGTATCGTACAATCATCAGAAGAAATGTCAATCTTCCAAACCATAATACAACCTTTACGGCTTCAACCATCATCACTGTATTCCTCTGGCACGAGCGCCTATGATTGCCCTCTTACACTTAAAGTGTCGGCCACCTCTTTGGCCTTTCCTGATAGTAAAATTTCCTTACAATCAATGTCATTTGAACGATCTCCAACTAAATTTTCTACCTCATTTCCAATCACTGCTTGTGTGAAGATGTTTTCCTTAAAATCTGATGAGTAAAAAAAATCACCATTTTTCCATAAGTTATTGCCTCAGTCTTTAGAGGTTACTCATTGTCACGACTGACTCTCGATCATACTTAGGACATCTTTTATCTTAGGTCCTAATTGCCTTGAACAA